>NC_029780.3:90481435-90481776 GCF_000817695.3 Arachis duranensis
GGTGAGAATGATGATGAGTGTCACGGATCATCACATTCATCAAGTTGAAGAACAAGTGATATCTTGGACAAAGAACAAGTGAAATTGAATAGAAGAACAATAGTAATTGCATTAATACTCGAGGTACAGCAGAGCTCCACACCTTAATCTATGGTGTGTAGAAACTCCACCGTTGAAAATACATAAGAACAAAGTCTAGGCATGGCCGAATGGCCAGCCTCCCAAAGTGGGTTCAATCATAAAAACATTATCAAAAGCTCTAGTGATCGAAAGAACTAGATGTCCAAAGATGATCAAAGGATCAAAAGAAATCCAAAGATGAAAATACAATAGTAAAAGGT
>NC_029780.3:90482158-90483617 GCF_000817695.3 Arachis duranensis
ATCAAATAAGATAAAAAGAAGAGAATATGCAATGAATTCCAAAAACATCTGTGAAGATCAGTACTAATTAGATGAGCGGGGCTTTTAGCTTTTTGCCTCTAAATAGTTTTGGCATCTCACTCTATCCTTTGAAATTCAGAATGATTGGCTTCTTTAGGAACTTAGAATCCAGATAGTGCTATTGATTCTCCTAGTAAAGTATGATGATTCTTGAACATAGCTACTTATTGAGTCTTGGCTGTGGCCCAAAGCACTTTCTCTTCCAGTATTACCACCGGATACATACATGCCACAGACACATAATTGGGTGAACCTTTTTAGATTGTGACTCAGCTTTGCTAGAGTCCCCAACTAGAGGTGTCCAGGGTTCTTAAGCACACTCTTATTGCCTTGGATCACAACTCTTATTTCTTTCTTTTTTTTTTCTTTTTTTTTCGAATATTTTGTTTTTGAATAGAAATGCTTTTTCTTGCTTCAAGAATCATTATAATGATTTTTCAGATCCTCAGTAACATGTCTCCTTTTTCATCATTCTTTCAGGAGCCAACATTCATGAACCACAAATTCAAGATACATATGCACTGTTTAAGCATACATTCAGAGACAAAAATATTGCCACCACATCAAAATAATTAAACTGTTATAAAATTCAGAATTCATGCAACTCTTTTCTTTTTCAATTAAGCACATTTTTATTCAAGAAAGGTGATGGATTCATAGGCCATTCATAACTTTAAGGCATAGACACTAAGATACTAATGATCACAAGACATAAACATGGATAAACATAAGCATAAAATTCGAAAAATAGAAGAATAAAGAACAAGGAAATCAAGGAACGGGTCTACCTTAGTGATGGCGGCTCTTCCTTCCTCTTGAAGATCCTATGGAGTGCTTGAGCTCCTCAATGTCTCTTCCTTGTCTTTGTTGCTCCTCCCTCATGATTCTTTGATCTTCTCTAATCTCATGAAGGATGATGGAGTGTTCTTGATGCTCCACCCTTAGTTGTCCCATGTTGGAACTCAACTCTCCTAGGGAGGTGTTTAGTTGCTCCCAATAGTTTTGTGGAGGAAAATTCATCCCTTGAGGAATTTCAGGGATTTCATGATGAGTGGGATCTCTTGTGTACTCCATCCTTTTCTTGGTGATGGGCTTGTCCTCATCAATGGGGATGTCTCCCTCTATGTCAACTCCAACTGAATAACAGAGGTGACAAATGAGATGAGGAAAGGCTAGCCTTGCCAAGGTAGAGGACTTGTCCACGACCTTATAGAGTTCTTGGGCTATAACCTCATGAACTTCTATTTCTTCTCCAATCATGATGCTATGGATCATGATAGCCCGGTCTATGGTAACTTCGGACCGGTTGCTAGTGGGTATGATTGAGCGTTGTATAAACTCTAACCATCCTCTAGCCACGGGCTTGAGGTCATGCCTTCTCAATTGAACCGGCTTTCCT
>NC_029780.3:90484617-90485290 GCF_000817695.3 Arachis duranensis
AATATTGGGTTGCCTCCCAACAAGCGCTTCTTTATTGTCATTAGCTTGACAGAGGACTCTCATGGTGCCTCACAGATATTCAGAGCCATGTTGGAACCTCCCAACACCAAACTTAGAGTTTGAATGTGGGGGTTCAACACCAAACTTAGAAGTTGGTTGTGGCCTCCCAACACCAAACTTAGAGTTTGACTGTGGGGGCTCTGTTTGGTTCTGTTTTGAGAGAAGCTTTTCATGCTTCCTCTCCATGATGACAGAGGGATATCCTTGGGCCTTAAAAACCAAGGATTCATCATTCACTTGAATGGTCAACTCTCCTCTATCAACATCAATCACAGCCCTTGCTATGGCTAGGAAGGGTCTGCCAAGGATGATGGATTCATCCATGCACTTCCCAGTCTCTAGGACTATGAAATCAGTGGGGATGTAATGGTCTTCAACTTTGACCAGAACATCCTCTACAAGTCCGTGGGCTTGTTTTCTTGAATTGTCTGCCATCTCTAGTGAGATTTTTGCAGCTTGCACCTCAGAGATCCCTAACTTCTCCATTACAGAGAGAGGCATGAGGTTTACACTTGACCCTAAGTCACACAAGGCCTATGGTACAAGGTATTGAAAACTTCCCAGGATCCTGTCTCTTTTGAGGCAGTTTCTGCTTAGACAAGTCA
Organism: Arachis duranensis; assembly: GCF_000817695.3. NCBI lineage: Eukaryota > Viridiplantae > Streptophyta > Magnoliopsida > Fabales > Fabaceae > Arachis > Arachis duranensis. The sequence goes on from NC_029780.3 coordinate 90,485,283, forward strand.
TCCAGTTC
>NC_029780.3:90485320-90486005 GCF_000817695.3 Arachis duranensis
TTCTTTGGTGAGCAAAGGGGGTTCATCCTCCCATGTCTCATTTCCAACTAACTTGTCATTTAGCTTCATGATTGCTCCATGGTATTTAGCAACTTGCTCTTCAGTGACATATTCATCCTCTTCAGAGGAAGAATACTCATCAGAGCTCATAAATGGCAGAAGTAAGTCCAATGGAATCTCTATGGTTTCATTTTGGGCCTCAGATTCCCATGGTTCCTCATTGGGGAACTCATTGGAGGTCAGTGGACGTCCAGTGAGGCCTTCCTCAGTGGCGTTCACTGCCTCTTCTTCTTCCCAAAATTCGGCCATGTTGATGGCCTTGCACTCTCCTTTTGGATTTTCTTCTATATTGCTTGGAAGAGTACTAGGAGGGAGTTCAGTAATTTTCTTGCTCAGCTGACCCACTTGTCCTTCCAAGTTTCTAATGGAGGACCTTGTTTCAGTCATGAAACTTTGAGTGGTTTTGATCAGATCAGAGACCATGGTAGCTAAGTCAGAGGTATTCTGCTTAGAACTCTCTATCTGTTGCTGAGAAGATGATGGAAAAGGCTTGCTATTGCTAAACCTGTTTCTTCCACCATTATTGTTATTGAAACCTTGTTGAGGTCTCTGTTGATCCTTCCATGAAAAATTTGGATGATTTCTCCATGAAGGATTATAGGTGTTTCCATAGGATTCTCCCATG
>NC_029780.3:90486047-90489360 GCF_000817695.3 Arachis duranensis
AATTCACCTCTTCCATTGCAGGGTTCTCAGGATCATAAGCTTCTTCCTCAGATGAAGCTTCCTTAGTACTGTTTGGTGCATTTTGCATTCCAGATAGACTTTGAGAAATCATATTGACTTTTTGAGTCAATATTTTGTTCTGAGCCAAGATGGCATTCAGAGTGTCAATCTCAAGAACTCCTTTCTTCTGACTAGTCCCATTGTTCACAGGATTTCTTTCAGAAGTGTACATGAATTGGTTATTTGCAACCATTTCAATCAGTTCTTGAGCTTCGGTAGGCGTCTTCTTCAGATGAAGAGATCCTCCAGAAGAGCTATCCAAAGACATCTTGGATAGTTCAGAGAGACCATCATAGAAAATACCTATGATGCTCCATTCAGAAAGCATATCAGAAGGACACTTTTTGATTAATTGTTTGTATCTTTCCCAAGCTTCATAGAGGGATTCTCCTTCCTTCTGTCTGAAGGTTTGGACTTCCACTCTAAGCTTACTCAATTTTTGAGGTGGAAAGAACCTTGCCAAGAAGGCATTGACTAGCTTTCCCCAAGAGTCCAGGCTTTCTTTAGGTTGAGAATCCAACCATGTTCTAGCTCTGTCTCTTACAGCAAAAGGGAATAGCATAAGTCTGTAGACCTCAGGGTCAACCCCATTAGTCTTGATTGTGTCATAGATTTGCAAGAATTCAGCTAAAAACTGATGAGGATCTTCCAATGGAATTCCATGGAACTTGCAATTCTGTTGCATTAGAGAAACTAGTTGAGGCTTAAGCTCAAAGTTGTTTGCTCTAATGGCAGGGATAGAGATGCTTCTCCCATAGAAATCGGGAGTAGGTGCAGTAAAGTCACCCAGCACCTTCCTTGCACTGTTGGCATTGTTGTTGTTTTCGGCTGCCATGAGTTCTTCTTCTTTGAAGAATTCGGTCAGGTCCTCTAAAGAGAGTTGTGCTTTGGCTTCTCTTAGCTTTCTCTTCAAGGTCCTTTCAGGTTCAGGATCAGCCTCAACAAGAATGCCTTTGTCTTTGCTCCTGCTCATAAGAAAGAGAAGAGATCTTTGCTCCTGCTCATATGAAAGAGAAGAGAACAAGAAAATGTGGAATCCTCTATGTCACAGTATAGAGATTCCTTGAGGTGTCAGAGGAAAAGACAATTAGAAGACAGAAGTAGAAAATTCGAACTTATCAAAGGAGAATGAGTTCAAATTTTGCATTAAGGGATAGTGTTAGTCCATAAATAGAAGGATGTGAGAAGAAGGGAAGTGATTTTCAAAAATTAAGTGAGAAATTTTGAAAATATTTTTGAAAAACATTACTTAATTTTCGAAAATGAAAATGGAAAAGAAATCAAGTGATTTTTGAAAAAGATTTTGAAATTAGAAATTAAAAAGATATGATTGAAAACTATTTTGAAAAAGATATGGTTAAGAAGATATGATTTGTTTTTTTTTTTTTTTAAATGTGATTGAGAAGATATGATTTGAAAAACATTTTAAAAAGATTTGATTTTGAAAACTAAAAACTTGACTAACAAGAAAAGATATGATTCAAACATTAAACCTTTCTCAACAGAAAAGGCAACATACTTGAAATGTTGAATCAAATCATTAATTGGTAGCAAGTATCTTTGAAAAAAGGAAAGAAATTGATTTTGAAAACACATGATTGAAAAGATATGATTTGAAAAAGATTTGATTTTGAAAAGATTTTGAAAACTTAAAAAAAAATTGATTTGAAAACAAAATCTTCCCCCTTTAGCCATCCTGGCGTTAAACGCCCAGAATGGTGCACATTCTGGTGTTTAACGCCCAAAACACTACCTTTTTGGGCGTTAAACGCCCAACCAGGTACCCTGGCTGGCGTTTAAACGCCAGTCTGTCCTTCTTCACTGGGCGTTTTGAACGCCCAGCTTTTTCTGTGGAATTCCTATGCTGTATGTTCTGAATCTTCAATTCTATGTATCATTGACTTGAGAAGACACAAATAAAAAATATTTTTGGATTTTTAATAATAAGAACAAATCAAAATGCAACAAGAATCAAATAACAATGCATGCAAGACACCAAACTTAGCAGTTTGTATACTACTGACACTAACAAAATGAAAATGCATATGAGACACCTAAAACACTCAAGTCAATTAAATTCAAAGATCAGAGCACGAAAATTATCAAGAATTACTTGAAAATCCTTAAGACACATGAATGAATGCATGCAATTGACACCAAACTTAAGATGAGACACTAAACTCAAACTAGAAATATTTTTGGATTTTATGATTTTGTAATTTTTTTTGTGTTTTTCGAAAATTAAGTGGAAAAAGGTATCAAAATTCTTAATGAGAATTCTAGGAATCAGTGCAATGCTAGTCTAAGACTCTGGTCCAGGAATTAGACATGGCTTCACAGCCAGCCAAGCTTTCAAAGAAAGCTTCGGTCCAAAACACTAGACATGGCCAAAGGCCAGCCAAGCCTTAGCAGATTACTGCTCCAAAAGCAAGATTGATAAAAATCAACAAGCTCTTGTGATGATAAGTTGAAACCTCGGTCCAATGAGATTAGACATGGCTTCTCAGCCAGCCAGACTTCAACAAATCATCATGAAACTCTAGAATTCATCTTCAAGAATTTCGAAAAAAATAAATACCTAATCTAAGCAACAAGATAAACCGTCAGTTGTCCAAATTGAACAATCCCCAGCAACGGCGCCAAAAACTTGGTGTTGTTGCCGGATCAAAACTTGGCACTGTTATTGCAGGGAACAAATGCGAAACCGGAGTTAGGACATTTAATTCCCCAGCAACGGCGCCAAAAACTTGGTGCGCGAAATTGTGAACAATACTTTTCACAACTCTCATAATCCCCGGTCATGAACCCCAAAAACTTGGTAGCTCAATACCATGGCATTACACAACTTCGCACAACTAACCAGCAAGTGCACTGGGTCGTCCAAGTAATAAACCTTACGCGAGTAAGGGTCGATCCCACGGAGATTGTTAGTATGAAGCAAGCTATGGTCATCTTGTAAATCTTAGTCAGGCAAACTCAAATGGATATAGTGATGAACGAAAATAAACATAAAGGTAAAGATAGAGATACTTATGTAATTCATTGGTAGGAGCTTCAGATAAGCGCATGAAGATGCCTTCCCTTCCGTCTCTCTGCTTTCCTACTGTCTTCATCCAATCCTTCCTATTCCTTTCCATGGCAAGCTTATGTAGGGTTTCACCGTTGCCAATGGCTACCTCCCATCCTCTCAGTAAAAACGCTGCCTATGCTCTGTCACAGCATGGGTAATCAGCTGTCGGTTCTCGGTCAGGCC
>NC_029780.3:90491074-90498165 GCF_000817695.3 Arachis duranensis
TCTTGGAGTTAAACGCCAGCTTTTTTGCCAGTTTGGGCGTTTAACTCCCATTTGGGTGCCAGTTCCGGCGTTTAACGCTGGAATTCCTGAGGGTGACTTTGAACGCCGGTTTGGGCCATCAAATCTTGGGCAAAGTATGGACTTTCATATATTTCTGGAAAGCCCAGAATGTCTACTTTCCAACGCCGTTGAGAGCGCGCCAATTGGGCTTCTGTAGCTCCAGAAAAGCCACTTCGAGTGCAGGGAGGTCAGAATCCAACAGCATCTGCAGTCCTTTTTGGTCTCTGAATCAGATTTTTGCTCAGGTCCCTCAATTTCAGCCAGAAAATACCTGAAATCACAGAAAAACACACAAACTCATAGTAAAGTCCAGAAAAGTGAATTTTAACTAAAAACTAATAAAAATATACTAAAAAATAACTATATCATACCAAAAACATACTAAAAACAATGCCAAAAAGTGTACAAATTATCCGCTCATCACCGGCTTTCATGAGCTATTTTCTTCTGAAAGTCTAATTGTACTTCATTTTTATGATTTGAATTAGTGAAATCCAGTTCATATTTTCTCTTGAAAGGTTTATTTACTTTTAACCAAGTAGGTAGAATCATTTTTTATATGTAGTTGCATTCATATAGATAGGTTGTATCTCATGCTTTCTACCATTCCTCTTCACTCTTATAGCTTCTCTTGAGCTTAGCATGAGGACATGCTAATGTTTAAATGTGGGGAGATTTGATGCACCACTATTTTGTGGTACATCTTGTGCTTAATTGAGTGAATTTTATGCACTAATCTCACACTTATTCATGTAAATTGCATGTTTTACATTTTCCTTCCTGAATTTGTGCTATGATTGAAAACATGTTTCTTTGGTCTTAATTCAGCTAATTTTAATCCTCTCTCATTACCATTTGATGCCTTGATATGTGTGTTAAGTAATTTCAGGGTTTATAAGGCAGGAATGGCTTAGAGGATGGAAAGGAAGCAGGAAAAAGTGGAAGGAATACAAGAAACTCAAGGAATTGCTGAGCTGTCCAGTCTGACCTCTTCGCACTCAATCGATCTTAACTTGAGCTACAGAGGTCCAAATGAGCCGGTTTCAGTTGCCTTGGAAAGCTAACATCTGGGGCTTCACAACAATATATATAAATTGCCATAGCTGCCTGACTGTTAAGAAACATGCACGTGTGGATCACGCATATGCGTGACCTGGTGAAAGTTCAATCCACGCGTATGCGTGGACAATGCGTACACGTGACATGCGCACGTGCTGCACGTATCAGAAATCGCTGGGGGCAATTTTTGGGCTATTTTTGGCCCAATTTTTGGCACAGGAAATACATAATAGAAGCTGCAGAGTGGGGGAATCAGATTCATTCATCATTTACTTCTCATTCACACAATTTTAGGTTTTATATGTAGTTTTCAGAGAGAGATGCTCTCTTCTCTCTGTAGGTTTTAGGATTTAGGATTTCTCTTCTACTCTTATTGATTACTCATTGTTATTATTTTAGTTTGTGAACTTTTGATGTTAGATTCAATTTCCATATTAATGCAATTGACTGTTTGGATTTTATTATCTCTTATTGTTTTTCTATGTTTTTATGTTATGCCCTCCAAGTACTTGACAAAATGCTTTGAAGGATTTTACGTTCTTGGATTGGTAGAGTAATTGGTAACACTTGAGTTATCAAACTCCTTGTTGATTGATAATTGAAAGTTGCTTATTGATTTGGATTCCACTAAAGCTAGTCTTTCGTCAGGAGTTGACTAGGACTTGAGGAATCAAATTGATTAGTCCACTTGACTTTCCTTCATTCGTTGAGGGTTAACTAAGTGGGAGCAAAGAACAATTCTCATCAAAATTGATAAGGATAACTAGGATAGGATTTCCAGTTCTCATACCTTGCCAAAAGTTTTTCCAGTCATTTGATTTTCATTACCAATTACTATTCTTGCTTCTTATCCAAAAAAAAAACCCCAAAAACACACTTTTCCATAAGCAATTATAAGCATACTTCTCTGCAATTCCATGAGAGACGACCCGAGGTTTAAATACTTCGGTTATTATTTATTAGGGGTTTGTACTTGTGACAAACAATCTTTTGTATGAAAGGATTTTAGTTGGTTTAGAAGCTATACTTTTAACGAGCCTTTATTTGTGAATTCTAAACCACACTAAAGCCCATTTTCCCCGACAACGGCGCCATTTTGACGAACGGACATTAGTTTGGTCTAGAATTCACAAATAAAAGGCTCTTTGAAAGTATAGCTTCTAAACCAACTAAAATCCTTTCGTACAAAAGATTATTTGTCATAAGTACAAACCCCTAATAAATAATAACCGAAGTATTTAAACCTCGGGTCGTCTCTTAAGGAATTGCAGGGAAGTATGATTATAATTGGTTATGGAAAAGTGTGTTTTGGGTTTTTTTTTTAGATAAGAAGCAAGAATAGTAAATGGTAATGAAAATCAAATGACTGGAAAAACTCTTGGCAAGGTATGAGAATTGGAAATCCTATCCTAATTATCCTTATCAATTGTGATGAGAATTGTTCATTGCTCCTACTTAGTTAACCCTCAATGAATGAAGGAATTTCAAGTGGACTAATCAATTTGATTCCTCAAGTCCTAGTCAACTCCTGAGGAAAGACTAGCTTTAGTAGAATCCAAATCAATCGGCAACTTTCAATTATCAATCAACAAAGAGTTTGATAACTTAAGTATTACCAATTACTTAACTAAGCCAAGATCGTAAAATCCTACTCTAACATCCTTCTAAGCATTTTGTCAAGTACTTGGAGGGTATAACATTATTACATAGAAAAGCAATAAGAAATAATAACATTGAGTAATCAATAAGAGTAGAAGAGAAATCTTAAATCCTAAAACCTAGAGAGAGGAGAGAGAGAGCCTCTCTCTCTAAAAACTACATCTAAAATCTAAAATTGTGTGAATGAAAAGTGAATGATGAATGAATCTGATTCCCCCACTCTACAACTTCTATTCTGTGTTTTCTGGGCAAAAAACTAGGCCAAAAACAGCCCAGAAATTACCCCCAGCAATTTTTGATACGTCGAGCACGTGCGCATGTCACGCGTACGCGTCGTCCACACGTATTCATGGATTGAACTTTCACCAGGTCACGCATACACGTGATCCACGCGTGCGCATCACTTAACAGCCAGGTAACTATGGTAAATTATATATCGTTGCAAAGACCCGGATGTAGCTTTCTAATGCAACTAAAACCGGCTCATTTGGATCTCTGTAGCTCATGTTATGATCGACTGAGTGCAAAGAGGTCAGGCTGGATAGCTCAGTAACTCCTTCAGTTTCTTGTATTCCTTCCACTTTTACCTGCTTCCTCTCCATCCTCTAAGCCATTCCTGCCCTATAAACCCTGACATCATTTAACACACATATCAAGGCATCGAATGGTAATGAGAGAGGATTAAAATTAGATGAATTAAGACCAAAGAAACATGTTTTCAATCATAGCACAAATTCAGGAAGGAAATGTAAAACAGGCAATTTACTTGAATAAGTGTGAGATTAGTGGATAAAATCCACTCAATTAAGCACAAGATGTACCACAAAATAGTGGTGCATCAATCAATCTTAGTTAATGTAGGTTAAATGCCTACAGAAATGGAAGGGGGTTAGTGGCTTGCTTAGGAGGGGTCTTATCAGCATTTGCATGAGTCTGACCATCCCTATTTGGGCGTTCAACGCCCTTGTTGCACCTTTCCTGGCATTTGAAGATTGGATTTTTGACGGTTTAGAATTTCACTAATGAAATCTCGTTGTAAAGTATAGTTTCTAAACCAAGCAATAATCTTTTCATACAAAAGATTGTTTGTCACAAGTAATAAACCCCTAAATTTATAAACCGAAGTATTGGAACCTCAGGTCGTTCTCCCTAGGAATTGTAATAAAGTGTCTTGTTATTGGTTGTGAGTTATATTTGGGGTTTTTAAGATTTTAGACAAGAAATATAAATGGCAAAGAAAATAAACTAACAACTAATAAAGCTCTTGGAAAGATATGAGAGCTAGAAGTCCTATCCTAGTTATCCTTCTCAATTGTTACAACAAATTGTCCATTACTCTCACTTAGTTAACCTCTAACCATAAAGGAAAGTCAAGTGGATGAATCAATTTGATTCCTCAAGTCTTAATCTACTCTTAAAGGAAAGATTAGCTTTGGAGGCATTCAAATCAATTAGCAACTTTTAATTATCAATCAACAAAGGAATTAGATAACTCAAGAGTCACTAATTACTCTACCTAGGCCAAGAGGAACAAAACATACACTAAAACCCAACCAAGCATTTCATCAAACACTTGGAAGGTACAAAAGAAAAGCAAAGCAAATTGACAACAAGAATAGAATCTAACAACAATTATTGAAAAGAATTAACAACAACAATCAAAAGAAACACATTTATTATGAATTACCTTGATTGAATTGAAAGAGAGTAGAAGAAATAAAAGTAGATCTACAACAAAACACAAGAACAACATAAAAGAGATTACAACAAGAGAATGGAAGAAGAATGAATGTAACTACAAGGAATTAAGAAGAAAAAGTAGAAGAAAGAATGAATCTAAATCTAGATCTAAGAACTAAACCTAATCATAATCCTAATCCTAGAGAGAAGTGAGAGCTTCTCTCTCTAAAACTAACTCTAAACTAATCCTAATGTGTGTGAATGAATGGAATCCCCATTTGCTCTTCAATCCTTGACTTTAAATAGCATCTTTGGTGCCAAAGTTGGTTGGGATTGGGCCCCACAACCCTTCTCAATTTGCTGGGCACGTTTTCATTAAAAAAATCATAAACTAGCACCGACGCATACGCGCACAGCATGCGTACGCATCCATGGGGTGATTCGCAATGCACGCGTAAGCGCTTGGTGCGCGCGTGCGTCCATGGGCGAGTTTAACTCTTTGACTTTTCATAATTTTTCCACTTTGCATGCTTTCCTCTTCACTCCTTTGATCCATTCCTAGCCCTTTTCAAACTGAAACTACTTAACAAACAAATCAAGGCATCTAGTGGAATCAAAGATGAATTAAATTTAGCTAATTAACGACCTAGAAAGCATGTTTTCACACTTAAGCCCAAATAAGGAGACAATCACAAAACCATGCTATTTCATTGAATAAATGTGGGTAAAAGGTCATAAAATCCCTTAAATTCAATACAAGATAAACCCTACAAATGGGGTTTATCAACCTCCCCACACTTAAACCAAGTATGTCCTCATGCTTAAACCAACAGTGAAGCAAAGGTATGGCATTTATTCAATGGAACTAAACTATGTGTAACCTATCTAAATGAATGCAATTGCTTGGTCAAAATAAATCAATTCCCAAGAAGCATATATGCACAAGGGCTAAGGACTAGCAAGTCTAATCTCCAATTGGGTTGAGTCATTAAATATTTTTACAAACTTGCATGAAAGGAGATGATCATAGGTGGAAACATGTAATTGAGTATCGAACCCTCACCGGATGTGTTTGCACTCTATTCACTAGGGGTGGGCAAAAAAACCAGATCCAAACCAATTTAAAAAAATCCAAACCAAACCATTTAAAAAAAACCAGTTTTAAACCAAAAAAATCCAAACCAAATTATATTTATTTTATAGTTTGGTTTTTGATCCAATCCATTTAAATGGTTTTAAACCGGATCCAAATCCAGATCCAAATTAAAATCCAGATCTAAAAAAACCCTAATTTTGATTTTTGAGTCTTTTCCTCTTCGACAAATCCCTTTCAACGAAACCAAATCCACTCTCCGACAAATCTACCATCAACATTTCTTTTTCTCTGCCTCTCGTCGGAGCTCGCCGGTGGTTCGTCGGCCACTACCTCTTCGAGTCTTCAGTCTTCACTTTGATTCGAGACTCTGTCTCTCTGCCTCGAGTCCTTGACCTCCTGATGTGTGGAAAACGATCCAACACAAAACTCACCGGCAAGTATACCGGCTCGCATCAAGTAATAAAACTCACGGCAGTGAGGTCGATCCCACAGGGATTGAAGGATTAAGCAATTTTAGTTTAGTGGTTGATTTAGTCAAGCGAATCAAGTATTGGTTGAGTGATTTTGTATTCAACAGTAAGTAAATAGCAGGAAATGTAAAGGGAGAGGGATGAATTGCAGAAATTAAAGAGAACTGAAAGTAAAGATGCTGAATCTTAATGAACAAGAAATTAAACGACTGAAACTTAAAGTGCAAGAAATGTAAATTGCGGTAACTTAAAGTGCAAGAAATATAAATTGCTTGAATAAAGAAGGGATTTGAGGACTGGGATTTTAGAATTTAAGCAAGGAAAATTAAATTGCAACAATTAACTAAGCAAGAGATGAATTGAAATTGACTAGATCTTCAAACAGCAAATGGAAATTCAATTGCAGCAGTGGTTCAGTAGAAGAACCTAAAAGAGAAAATCAGATCTCAGGACTCCAGAGACTAGATAGCAGAGTCTGGATCTCAATTGCCTTCTTAGATCCAAGTTCACAAAGCAATTAAAAAGAAATTGAAGATTGTAGCAGTAAAGGAAATGGAATTTAACTCAATTATGCAGTAGGAAAATCAAAGAGATCTTAAATGGAGATTGAGACAGAAGTTCCTCAAATCTTCACAGTCAAGACTCAAACAAAACCCAGTAAAGAAAATAAAACAATCAGAGGAAGAAGAAGTGAATTCTCTCCTCCAATTCTCAAGCCAATTTTGCAGAAAACAAAAAAATGGCAAGTGAGCTCTCAAGTTGACTAAGGATGAAAATTAAAATGAAAGTAAGCTCCCCTTCTAATCCTAACTAACACCTATTTATACACTTTCTATTTTGGATCTAAGAATTTTGAGTGGGCTTTTTGATTTGGTGAAGTGAATTAAGTTGGATTTTTGAGTGAAATTCAGCCCATGTTGCTCCCGGGAGGTTGCTCTGCTCTTGTGGAGGGCAGAGCAGGGAAGCCTTGCATGTGGATCCAACTAGCGTGCCAAATTTGGGAGGGGCATCAGGATGCTGCCCTGCCCTTGTGGAGAGCAGGGCAGTGTTGTCATGGTGCGTCCAAG
>NC_029780.3:90498266-90511854 GCF_000817695.3 Arachis duranensis
CTTAAGGCTTGGCTTCCTAAAGATCTTGTGTTCGAAACTTGGTGGTAACCTTTTAGCCAAGTGTGGCTCATTTTCCTTTATTGTTGCGCCACTCCCTTCCTTCATGTGCTTGGGTTCGAAACCCATGGGTGGCACTTGGAGAACAATTTCCTTGAATTTTTTCATGAGGAGCCCGAAATTGCTGTTGAGGAGGGCAGGGTAGAATTTTTCCTTCCCTTGTTTCTTGGCCTAGAATTGTGCTCCGCCCTCAAGGAGGGCAGGGCAGTGAAGCCTTGAATGCTTGGTTCATTGTTGTGCTCCTTTGGAGGGCAGTGTGCTCTTGTGGAGGGCAGTGTGGCTTTCTCCCTTCCATGCGCTACACTCTTTTCTTCCTTGGGCCACGCTTTCTTAAGCCACGCTTCATTCTTTTCTTCTTTTCTTCACCTACAATTAATCAAAACAACCAATCAAAGTATCAATAAATTCACAAGGTTTATAAATCAATTAAAATTCAATTAAATTTAGCTTAAACCTCATGATTTAGCATTAATTAAATAGTGGTTGTTTGATTCAAATAAAACATGGAATTCCACTCTAAATTGCTTACTTATGGTGTAAGAAAGTGCATAAAAACTAGTGAAACAAGTGAAATTAGCTTGAGAAATGGGTATATGATGACTTGTCATCACCTCCCATTCGCGACTCTGTCTTCTCTCTTTTTTGGTTCTCTTCTTCTTTCGTTGGTGGCTCACTGGAGCTCATGTTCATCGAGGTAAGCCTCCTCCTTGCCCTTGTTCTGAGTTCTAAGTTTTCTCTGGGTTTTTTCTATTTTGTTGATTTATTTTGTTTTGTTCCTTCATGAGTATACTGACTTCTTCACTTCAATGGATTGAATGTGCAGATTTTAAAATCTCTCAGTATTGAACATTTGAACTCTCCATTTCAATGGATCCTGCTGTAAGTTTCTTCTTCACTATGGTTCACTTTTTGTTGAAAAATATCTAATTAAACTAGGTAGTAGTTGAATCCTTGATGAACTGATAAGATTTAGGATCAAAGTCATCAATTCATAAAGTAATCATTTTTTTAAAAAAAGGGGTTATTTATTTACTAGTAGGATTTTCTATTGGTCTATCTGCATTCTGCCATTTATGTAGCTTAATCTCTGCTAAGAAAAATCTAATTTTGAAGTTTTTATTTATCACATATTTTAAGCGAATTCAACACTCAACTAGTTTGCTAAGCCACATTCAAGTTAATAGGTGCATAGTGTTTCCATGGGAAGTATTTCTGTTTCTGGCTTGAACAATATTATCATACGTGGTCCACATTTGTTGAAACTTTCAGTAGTAACTATTGTTTCAACCTTTGTTTAAAATGCAGGTGATGTTCCTTGTGAAAATTCACTGTTAAGACAAGTGTCAAGTCTCCTGAGAAGATTGCCTGCTATTGAATCTGGGAAATTTCAAGATGATTTCTTAATGGTGAGTAGATTACTTTATCAAATTTGGACCAGGGAGCATGCATTATGTATAGAATAGTAATATTGTAATAAGCAGTGATAGACCCAATTTCATCGGATATATTTTTTGCCTGAGAGCGTCATATAATGTTTGGTCACTAAAATATGCATGTGCTTTGGTCTGCCATAAGAGAAAGGAAGTTAGGTTTATATTATGATGATTAATCAATTCTTTCATGCTAGTTGTGCCAATTTATTTGTTGAAAGAGGTAGAGTTAAGGCACCATTGCAATTACATGAGGACTCTTGGTCTTAGAGGACATGGAAATTTTAGAATATTGCCATATAATGATGTTAAAGTTGTTTATAAGTAAGGATAGGGGTAAGGTTTCATATGGTTGTGGGCTCAATATCATGATTAATTTGCAGGGATGAATGATGAATTTGAACAATGCTGCATAAGAGGGATAGTAAGAACACTTCAAATGATGAATTTTTGTGTTCTTCTTTGGCAGGTTTTGTTTACATGTTGTAGATCTTGATCCATCATTTGTTACATCTGGTGGCTGGCTGGAAGATACTTCATTGGTGAAAAAATATACAATATCTGAAGAAGCCTATAATAAGCGTGAAGGTGTGATCCACCTTGCCCACTCCCTTATTCTTCTTCTTTTAACTCTTTTCTAGAATGCAAAGTGTGCATATACAAACAAGTATATGAATTTAATGAAATTTTAGGATTTTTATTATCTTTATTCTTTGTATGACTATAATAGTGGTGTACATTTTGTAAAGAATCTGATTTATCACGATTTTGCCATGCATATTGATGCTGTTAGATTTCACTTCATTGGGGATGTTGGAACACTAGGTAGTTCTGTTGTGAATCACAACTTATAATAACTCAGATATAAATCCAAATCTATTTTTACTAGAAAGTTTAGCCATTGCCCAGAATATGTAATATTTTCAACTAGTGTCTTGCCAAGGGCAATTATGGGGATACTATGTTGAGTTGATCTTGAATGATGGCATGGGGAGAATACAAGTGACACGAACATTTTTTAAAGCTGTTTTGTATTTTACCACACATTTGACATCACATTTCACCTTTTCTTTGATTTTCCCGACAAATTCCACTGTGGTCTCTATTGTTCATTGGTGGTTGAATTTCATTGTATTCTATGTCTATTTCCTCCTTTTCTATTTTTTGGAAAACCTTTATAGAATGAATTCTTTGCACAGATACTGTTGACGGTATTGCTCCTTAAATCCTTCTTTAAAGATCTTTCTTTTTTGTATTTCTTTGATTTCCTCTTTTAATTTTATGAAGCTAGTGCCTATTGCCATGTATTGAGAATTTTTTTAATCAAATGAAAATAAGCCAAGTTTAGGGGGAACTCTTTCCGACCAGAATGCTTCCATTGCAGGAAGATGGATTTTGGATGCTGATTTGGTTGTAAATAAAGTGGTATGATATGCAAGGATGAAGAAATGACATTAATCTTTTGAGAAAACTCATGATAGGTCCCTATTAGTTACTACCAGTATTTAATTAATATGGGGTCTGATTATTTATGTTGATTCAGGCACTTTTAGTTTTGATTAGAATTAAGAATAATTGTCTAATTTAGTTTACTAAACATATTTTGATGCTTGAGTGACTACTTTTTATAGGGATAAGGTAGAGTTAATGCTGAAGTTTTATTGGCTATTGTTTCTTTGGATTAGTTTGTGTTAATTTTAGCATGTTTGGCATCAAATTTTGAGTTATGTACACCTTGCTTTATATGCAGAGCAAGATGACTGAAAACAGTAATATTGAAGCAGCAGGGATGTCCGCTAGCACTCAACCATCTTTTTCACTGTCTGGTGTTCGTAAGAATCGGTCAGTTGTCTAGGATCATTTTGATGTAGAGAATGCTACTGAGAATAAGGCTAAATGCAAATATTGTGGTAGCTTAATACAATATGGGAATGGAACTAGCTCATTGGGTGGTCATTTGAGAAGATGCAAGCAAAATCCTAATAATGATTCGAACAAAAGAAGAAAAACAACAACCACACCGACTATAGATGAGCGTGGTGTTTTAAATTCACCCAGTGCTTCCAAATTTGACCAAGAGGAGGCGCGAAAGGCACTTGTGGAAATGTTTATTGGGGAAGAGCTACCATTTCGCTTCGTTGAAAGCCCGAAATTCTGAAAATTTGTGCATGCCATACAAGCAAGATTCAAAGTTCCTTCACGGACTAATTAGCACGTGACATTGGAGCTCTTTATGCTGAAGAGAAGATGAAGTTGCAAGATTTTCTTTCGGCAAATTGTGGTAGAGTATGTCTAACCATTGACACTTGGACTTCAATTCAAAATTTTACTTATATGAGTTTGACAGCACACTTTGTTGATTTGGATTGGAAATTACATAAAAAAATACTTAATTTTTGTCAAGTGACAAGTCATTCAGGAGAGGTTATAGGAGCAACAATTGAATCTTGTTTAAATAATTGGAATTTGAATCGGGTCTTTAGTGTGACAGTTGATAATGCCTCCTCTAACGATGTTGCAATTAAATATCTGAAGCAGCGATTGAATTCTTGGAATAGCATTATTTTGAATGGTGAATTTATTCATATGAGGTATTGTGCACATATTATAACTTAATTGTAAAAGAGGGGTTGAAAGAGATTGATGAATCAGTCTTGAGGATTTTCCTTCTAATTCAGACTGGGAGTATGCTGAGTCCATTGTACCATTTTTGCGAGTGTTCAGTGATGCCACTATACGTGTTTCTGGTACCTTATATGTTACCAATGATATGTATATGAAGGAAGTATTTGCAATTGGACGATTTATTCGTCATTCTTGTGATTCTGTTGATTTTAGTACTATGTCAATGGCAGAAAGGATGAGGGTTAAGTATGAGAAGTATTGGGGCAATCCTGATTCGGTGAATATGTTGTTATTGATTGCTATCGTACTTAATCCAATGCAAAAAATTGAGTATGTCAATTATTTCATACTTAATCCAATGCAAAAGATTGAGTATGTCAATTATTTCTTGGATTACTTCTTTGGAGAAGAAAAAGGAGGCGAATTGAAGTCAAAGTTGTCCAAGTGCATAAAGTTACTTTATCAGCAATACCAAAGTTCTGAGGAAGCAATGAAGCTGATACGCAAGATGTTCAAGCCAACAACATAAATACCGATCTTCATGGCATGGGCTTTTTTCTGCAAGCAACTGGTCGCAGAACAAATACAAGATCTGAACTTGATAGATATTTATAAGAAGAATGTGAGCCATACTCCCATAAGTTCGATATACTAAACTGGTGGAAGGTCAACTCAACCCGATTTCCAATTCTTGGAAATATGGCTCGTGAGGTATTGGCTATACCTGTTTCTACGGTAGCTTCGGAGTTTGCATTTAGTACTGGAGAAAGAGTCCTCGATCCATACCGCAGTTCTTTAACACCTAGAATGGTAGAAGCCTTAGTCTGCACAGGAGATTGGCTTAAGGAAGATATTTTCTCTGCTTTAGATGATGATGGTGAAGTTCTTCAACAAGTTGATCAAGGTATAAAATTTGTTTCATATTTCTTCTCATTTTATTTTATTTTTGTTTTTATTATCTTTCTATTTTAGAATTTAGGTATTAGTTACCAATTAAAAGTTGTTGAATATAGACTTGATAATTAATTTGATTCCCTTGGCAGATATATTTTCCTCTAATGATGGTGCTTGTTCTATGGCGGCATCAATTGATAATCTTGATGATGACTAGGTATGCTTAATATTCTCATTTGGTTTAATACTTTCATTCAAAGATTTGTTTTAAAATGACAAAGGTATATTTTGTTATTTGCAAATATATTTTCCTCAAAGGTTGTGGTTGTTTGATGATTTTGTTGGCAACTTGGTATCTTTTGATACTTTATGATTGTTGTTTTAGAGAGATTTTTTGGTGGTATTCTTTTGATGTCTTGAGAATGATTAAATATTATATAGATTAGCTATTGTCATTAGATTTATAAAGAACCAAATTCTAGTTGTAATGAACCTATATACTTTAAAATGACTTTAGTATTAATTTTTACTTTTAAAAAAATTATGGTTTGAAAATTAAATTTCTAAAAAGTTGTTTTAAAAATGGATTTTATAAAAAAAAAACCGGATTTTAGATTTGGATTTTAAAAAAACTGGATTTAAAACTGGATTTTAGATTTGGATTTTTTAAAAAAAAACTGGATTTTAGATTTGGATTAAAAAAAACCGGTTTTATATGTAAAACTGGATTTAAAATCGGTTTATAAGTAAAAACCAGATTTAAATTCTAAAACCGGTTGTTATTTTTTCAAACCGGTTTAAAACCGGTTTCTCTCTTCAATCCAGTTCTGGTTTGGTTTCATGAACCATAAATCTGGTTCTGAAATGGATCCGGTTTGGATTTAAAAAAATCCAAACCATGTCCACCCCTACTTTTCGCTCAAGTGTTTAGGGTTAATTCTCTCAACTCTCTCCTAATCATACTTTCTAATATTTGTTTTTCTTCTAACAATTGACATATATTTTATACATGCATACAAGTATCATGAGGTCTTTTCTTTAGGTTGTAATGGGGCTAGGGTCATGGTAGGATGCATATTTGGTCAAGTGGGCTTGAAATTTGAATCTTTGATAAGCTTAAACTTCCCACCTAACCTATGACATCCTATACAATTTCAAAGCTAACCTAACTACCCATTTTTTACTTTTTTTTAACATACTCGTGCATTTCCTTTTCATTTCACAACACTTATGCATTGACCCTTATTGAGCTTTGCTTGGGGCCTTTTGTCCCCTTTTTATTTCTTTCTTTTTATTTGTTTCTTTCTTTTTCTATTTTTTTCTTTTCTTTTCTTCTTCTTTTGTTTTTCTCATTTTTTTCTATATACAAGAACATCAATGCATAAGGTTTTACATTTGATCAACACATGAGTATGTACCCGATTCCCAATATTTCCAATAAAAATACAAAACTACCCTTTTATTCCCCCAATGTCCCAAGATTTTCCACACTTGAATGTTACACACACACTAGCCTAAGCTAATCAAAGATCCAAATAACGACATTTATTTGTTTTTCACTTTAAGGCTTGTAATGTGCTAAATTAAAGAACAAGTGGGTTAATCGTAAGCTCAAATTGGCTAACAATGGATGATAAGAGGTAAGGCTATTTGGGTAAGTGAGCTAAATGAAATGATGGCCTCAATCATATAAATGCATGAATACACAAAGTAATGGACATAAAGAATCAAAGAAATCAAAGATTACAATCATAGAAAGAGAATAATGCACACAAGAAGGAAAAATAAGTGGTTATAAGATGTAACCACACCATTGGGCTCAAATCTCACTTGCTTGTGTTCATAGCTCAAAATTCATGTTCCACAATATATATATATAATTCAAGCAAGTTCTATGAAAAGTTTTCACTCAAATCAATTGGTGCCCTATAGATAGAAATCCTTGAAAAATTTTCATTATTTTGACTAAGCTTATTGTGTATATATATGCAAAAAATAAGAAAATGCAAGAAAAAATCCTAAAAACCTAAAATGAAATGCAAAAGTGTTGGAATTAGAAACTTGTCACCCAAAATCGCCGACCGGTCGGACGATCTCCCCACACTTAAAAGTTTGCACCGTCTTCGGTGCACTCAAAGATGAGTAAGGGGGTACGGCGACTCTCCGGATTGCTGCGTGTTCTTAGTCTTGCTTCCGTTATTGCTTGTGGTGCATTGTTCATGAAAAATAGAAAACAACATCATAAGATAAAAAGGGACAAAGGAAAGGAAGCATAATTGTTGGAATGAGGTAAATCACTAGAATTGAGTGAGTGAATTAGTGTGATATTAATGACAAATAAGTGTGTGAATTCTAAATTGCGCGGTTTAGAACGCACATTAGCATAAAGAGCTATGTCACAAAAGAAGCATGTGCTTCACTTATCCTAGTGTGCTTGAGATGCTTTAAGTAAGCTTGTAAGGTAAAACAAGCATTAAAGAAGCGTGAAAGCATTCAAGTCAAACATATATGGATGCATATAATCATGAACACAATGCATTAAGGTAAATGCTCAACATCCATCAAGAAATTGCCCACTCAAAGAGAGAGTTCAAATCATATGGTGGCTAGCTACAACATGCAATTCAAAAGAGTCACAAACTCAAAGGCAATTCTCATCACTTGGTATTTTTCAAAAGGTAAGCATGAAAAACTCAAAACCAAGTAGCAAAATATAACCTCAATCATAGAATCCAACAAAGATTATAAACATAATGATGTTAAGATAACATCCCTCTTTAATACTCAACAGCAATTAATGGTAAACAAGAATAATAATCCAACACTTACAATGAAAAAGAGAAAATGAAATGAAAACTAGCTAAAACTAACTAATTAACTAACTAACTAATTAGTTAACTAAAATAAATGGTTATCAATGGTGTTTGGGAGTGTTGGATGGGGGGTAGGAGAAGGGAAGAAGAAAGGAGAAGGACGAAAATGGAAAGAAGAGAAGAAAGGAATTGTATGAAATAAGCGCATCCGCGCGTACGCTCGCCTGGCGCGCGCACGCGCGGATGGTTGTGTAATGGACGTGACGTGTGCGTGGATAAGGTGCGTCCGCGTCGATGGCTTGTTCCGAGAGTGGCGTACGCGACAGGTGTGCGTACGCGTGAATTGGTTTGTGCCTTAGGCCCAATTTCCGCACAGTGCAGGCCTAACTCTCGGGTTTTGGCTAGAAGGTGGAACTTCTGAATCCACGCGTGCGCATCATGTGCGCGGCCACGTGGGTAGGCAAAAATGCTTGATGCACGCGTACACGTACAGTGCGTGTACGCGTGAATGGTGCTCTATTTTTCAAAATTTTTCTATGTTTTTTGCACCAATCCAAGCATTCCAAACCTCCAAACATCTACCAAAACACCCTAAAACCTTATTTAACATGCTATACTACTAATTAAACTAAAAAAATATGAAATCAAGCTAATTCCTACCAATATTTACAAAAGGAAAAATGAAAAGATATTACCATGGTGGGTTGTCTCCCACCTAGCACTTTTGTTTATTGTCCTCAAGTTGGACTTATGGGGAGCTCCTCATCAAGGTGGCTTGTGCTTGTATTCATCTTGGAACTCCCACCAATGCTTAGTTCTCCATTGTGCCCCAAGATTTCTTATGGATTGAGCCAAGTGTTGATGGAGTTCTTCACAAGCTTGGGGCTCCCATTGTCGATCCTCTTCTTGTAATCCAGAATTTCACACTTTATTTTCATACCCATCTTGAAGTTGGTCATCATTATTAGTCCATCTGGGTGGTGAACAAGTTGAATTCTCTATAAAGTGCCCAACAATCCTCCTAGACCCATCTATTTGAGCACAATTCCCACCTTTGTATTCAACTCTTGAAGTATCAACCAAAATGAGCCTTGATTTGCAACGCCAACCACGAAACATCCTAAGTTGACCATTTGTTTCAAGCAAGCCATACTCAAGTGGGACAATAAAGCTAATAGAAATGAATTTTACCCACTCAAGTGAAGAAGTAGATGGAAACCTAGGCAAAGATGCTTCCAAAGATCTTGACAAAGCATAACCAATCCCCGTTCTTCTATTTCTAGGGGCTTCCACCTCTTCACAAGATCTCTTAATCTCAAACCTTTGTTCAACAATTTTATCTAAACCTTTTCCCTTACTCAAATCATAATATGGAGGGTGAGAAAAATTTACCTCCTCAACACTTTCAAATGCACCGAGAGACGGTTCTTCAAGTTCAAAGGATTCTCCACCTCTAGGACTTGATGCTTAATCTTCATCACCAAGGGAACTCAATTCTTGCTCTATCCTATCCAATTCTTCATATGGAATATGCTTTGGAGGTTGTGCACATCCCTCCTCAACATCAACTTCAATCTTTTTGGAGGGGTCTTCTTCAACTCTAGGTTCCCATGGGGGTTCCGCATCTCCTAAGTCTTCAACCATTTCTTCCTTTTCTTCGATAATCCTAGCTTCCTCCAATTGTTCCAACACAAAGCAACTTCCCTCATTTCCCACCGGAGCTTCCAATCTCTCCTTCATGCTATGTTCTTCATTTGATTCTTCACATGTAGCCATAGGAGTTCCTTGAGTGTTCAAGCATTGGGAGGCTAATTGATTTGTTACTGCATCCAAGGCAGCCATAAAATTTTGCACATCCCTTTTTATCTCTTCTTGTCTTTGAACAAGAACACCAGGGTTTCATCCATTAGAGATTGGGGTAGGTGGAAGGGTTCATCATTTTGGGAGAAAGGTTCAGAATAGGAAGGTGGTTCTTCTTGGTAGAGTTGTGGTGGTTCAATATTTTCCACTCTTTCCACTTGTTGCATAACACACTCCATGGTTGCTTGAAATTGATCCAATACGTCTTTGAGATGATCCCTTGACTCTTGTTCTGCTTGGATATCATGATAACGATCATATGGCTCTTGGATTGAAGGACATGAGTATTCTTCCATGGAAGGTTGTGGTGGAAGGTAGAATTCATCATGGGGTTGAAAGTTTTCACACATTGGAGGTGGTTCATCTTGGTAATAATATGGAGAAGGTGGCTCTTGGAAGTATTGAGGTTGGAATGGTGGTGGTTCAATATGTGGGTCACATGGCTCAAAAGGTGGTTGGTATGGTGGATATGGATTAGGGTCATATGAAGGTGCTTGGTGGTAGAGGGCTTGTGAGCATGGTAGTTCTAAACTAATCCTAATGTGTGTGAATGAATGGAATCCCCCTTTGCTCTTCAATCCTTGGCTTTAAATAGCATCTTTGGTGCCAAAGTTGGTTGGAATTGGGCCCCACAACCCTTCTAAATTTGCTGGCCACATTTTCATTAAAAAAATCATAAACCAGCACCAACGCATACGCGCATAGCATGCGTACACGTCCATGGGGTGGTTCGTAATGCACGCGTAAGCGCCTGGTGCGCGCGCGCGTCCATGAGCGAGTTCAACTCTTTGACTTTTCATGATTTCTCCACTTTGCATGCTTTCCTCTTCACTCCTTTGATCCAAAGCCCTTTTCAAACTGAAATTACTTAACAAACAAATTAGGCCATCTAGTGGAATCAAAGGTGAATTAAATTTAGCTAATTAACGACCTAGAAAGCATGTTTTTACACTTAAGCCCAAATAAGGAGACAATCACAAAATCATACTATTTCATTGAATAAATGTGGGTAAAAGGTCATAAAATCCCTTAAATTCAATACAAGATAAACTCTACAAATGGGGTTTATCAGCATTCAATGCCAAGAATACTATCTCCTTTTGGGCGTTCAACGCCAGGAGTGCTTCCCCCTCTAACAACAGGAGTGCTACCCCCTTCTTGGTGTTGAATGCCAATGACATTCCTCTCTGGGCGTTCAACGCCCTCAGAGGTGTATTGGATAGCAGTCTGGTTATCCTCTATCAACTTTTCCTCCCCTGGTCTCCTGTTATTCTGAGGTTGGGTGTTTAATGCTTTCCCACTCCTCAGTTGGATAGCTTGACATTCTTTTTTATCTATTTAGATAATTTCTGCCTAGTTTGACTCAGCTGTGTTTCTATATTCCTGTTGGAAGTCTAACTTTCTTGCAGCGCTTCTTGCAATTCCAGCAACTGCTGTGCAAGGGCGTGTAGCTGCTGAGTCAATGGGTCATTTTGTTCTAGAGGGTTAGATTCAGTAGATACTGCCTTAACCTCTCATTTTATGGAAGTCTCATCAGCCGAGTACAGATGCTGGATTGTGGTAACTGTCTCAATAAGTTCTTGAGCCTCTTCAATTATTTTTCTCATATGTATAGAACCACCAGCAGAGTGGTCTAGAGACATCCTAGCCATGTCTATGAGGCCGTAATAGAAGATGTCTAATTGCACCCATTCTGAAAATATTTCAGTGGGGTATTTTCTTATCATTCTTCTATACCTCCCCCAGGCATCATGAAGAGTTTCATTATTATCTTATTTAAAGCCTTGGATGTCCAGTCTTAACTAGGTTGACTTTTGCGGGGGAAAGTATTGATTCAGAAATTTGTTTAGTTGCTGCTTCCATGTTTTCAAGCTGGATTTGGGTTGGTTATCTAACCACCTCTACGCTTGGTCTCTTACAGCAAAGGGAAAGAACAACAATCTGTAGACATACTGATCCACTCTCTCATTGTGTATTGTGTCAGCAATTTGTAAGAAATTTTCCAGGAACTCAGTAGGCTCTTCTTGTGGAAGTCCAGAATATTGGCATTTTTACTGCACTAGAGTAATGAGCTGAGGGTTTAGCTCAAAATTACTTGCTCTAATGGGGGTATACTAATACTTCTTCCATAGAAGTCAGGAGTGGAGGCTGTATAGGACCCCAAAGTTCTTCTGAACTGTTCATTTCCATTTGGGTTCATAGTGAAGGAAGGTAGGATAATTTGAATGATTAGGAATGAAAATGGAAATTAGAATAAAAATGTTTTTTATTTTTTAATTTATTGAATTCGAAAAACAAGAAAGAAATTAAAAGCTAATTATCTAAGAAGATTTGAAAATTAAAAAGTGGTTTTCGAAAAACAAGAAGGGAAAAGTCAAAAAGAAAGTGGAGATTTGTAATTGAAAAAGTTTTAAATTAAAAAGAAGATAAGTTAAGTAAGTTTTAAAATTTAAAAAGAGAAAGATAAGATGAAGATTTAAAAATAAGTTAAGAGAGATAAGTTTTAAATTAAAAAGATTTGAAAATCAAATTTGAAATGCTAGTAAAGATTTAAAAAGATTTGAGATTTTAAAAATTAAAAGAAAGATAAGATGGGAAAGAATCAAATTAAAAGAAAAGATTTGAAAAGATTTAAAAAGATAAGAATTGAAATTTGAAAATTTGAATAAAGATAGAAAAGATTTTTTTTCAAATTAATGAAGAAAGAGAAAAACAATCAAAAAACACCAAACTTAAAATTTTTAAGATCAAACAAAGAAAAGAAACAAGAATAACTTGAATACCACGAAGAACACTCAAGAACAAATTCAAAAATTTAAGGAAAACAATGAACACACAAGAGACACCAAACTTAAAAATTGGAACTAGACTCAAACAAAATACACAATTTTTGAAATGTTTTTTTGGAAAAAGGGACCAAGAAAGTTCGAAACTTTTAACAAGAACAAGAACACAAGACTCAAACAAAAGATCAAGATTAATAAAGAAAAGAAAAAGGTTTTGAAAAGTTTTTGAAAAGAAAACAAAAGACACAATTAAAAGAGTAAAATTACGGTTCAATAGCTCTTTAAATCCGTAAAAAGTACCTAATGTAACACCCTACCATACAGAGTCTTATGCTTAAGTCATAATTCAGAGATGGCAAGGTATTAAGACCTCTAAAATAAAAAAAAAATTAGTACGTATAGTAGTATGAATGATTGATTATAACTAGGAGCCTTTGTAGAAAAAAGGGGTAAACAAAAATCGCAACTCAAAAGCGCAACACTCCGATCGATAACGTAACGAACAAGGATAACCAACGCGTGATTATATATATACAAAGGAGTGGCAAAAACAGGAATATCAAGACTCAGAATCCGGCTGCGAAGATAACCGGTCCGAGCATAGCAATATATACATATGATAAAAATAAGGAAAACCCCAAAGGAAACCCAAAGGGACACAAATACATAAAACCTATTCTCCAAAATCTCCTGATGAGCGGATAATTTGTACGCTTTTTGGCATTGTTTTTAGTATGTTTTTAGTATATTTTAGTTAGTTTTTAGTATATTTTTATTAGTTTTTAGTTAAAAATCACTTTTCTGGACTTTACTATGAGTTTGTGTGTTTTTCTGTGATTTCAGGTATTTTCTGGCTGAAATTGAGGGACTTGAGCAAAAATCTGATTCAGAGACTAAAAAGGACTGCAGATGCTGTTGGATTCTGACCTCCCTGCACTCGAAGTGGATTTTCTGGAGCTACAGAAGCCCAATTGGCGCGCTCTCAACGGCGTTGGAAAGTAGACATCCTGGGCTTTCCAGCAATATATGATAGTCCATACTTTGCCCAAGATTTGATGGCCCAAACCGGCATTCAAAGTCACCATCAGAATTCCCAGCGTTAAACGCCGGAACTGGCACAAGG
>NC_029780.3:90512633-90513055 GCF_000817695.3 Arachis duranensis
GAAGTTGTGTTTATGCCATGGTATTGAACACCAAGTTTTTGGATTCATCACCGGGGATTATTTGAGTTGTGAAAAGTATTGATCACAATTTCGTGTACCAAGTTTTTGGCGCCGTTGCCGGGGATTATTTGAAGTTGTGAAAAGTATTGATCACAATTTCGTGCACCAAGTTTTTGGCGCCGTTGCCGGGGATTGTTGAGTTTGGACAACTGACGGTTCATCTTGTTGCTTAGATTAGGTATTTTTTCAGAATTCTTAAGAATGAATTCTAGAGTTTCATGATGATCTGTTGAAGTCTGGCTGGCTATGAAGCCATGTCTAATTCTATTGGACCGAGGTTTCAACTTATCATCACAAGAGCTTGTTGATTTCTATCAATCTTGCTGTTGGAGCAGTGATCTGCTAAGGCTTGGCTGGCCATT
>NC_029780.3:90513148-90515643 GCF_000817695.3 Arachis duranensis
GGCTGGCTGTGAAGCCATGTCTAATTCCTGGACCGGAGTCTTAGACTAGCATTGCACTGATTCCTGGAATTCTCATTAAGAACTTTGATACTCTTTTCCACTTAATTTTCGAAAAAGCACAAAAAAAAATTTACAAAATCATAAAATCCAAAAATATGTCTTGTTTGAGTCTAGTGTTTCATGTTATGTTTGGTGTCAATTGCATGCTTCTGTTCTTCTTGCATTTTTCATGTGTCTTCAGTGATCTTCAAGTTGTTCTTGATGATTTCCTTGTTCTGATCTTTAAATTCTCTTGTTTTGAGTGTTTTGTTGTTTCTCATATGCATTCTCAACTTGTTAGTGTCAGTAGTATACAAACTTCTAAGTTTGGTGTCTTGCATGCATTGTTATTTGATTCTTGTGGCATTTTGATTTTTCCTTATTATTAAAAATCCAAAAATATTTTTAATTTGTGTCTTTTCAAGTCAATAATACAGAGAATTGAAGATTCAGAACATACAGCAGAGGAATTACACAGAAAAAGCTGGGCATTCAAAATGCCCAGTGAGGAAGGCAAACTGGCGTTTAAACGCCAGCCAGGGTGCCTGGCTGGGCGTTTAACATCCAAAAGGGTAGTAGTTTGGGCGTTAAACGCCAGAATGTGCACCATTCTGGGCGTTTAACGCTAGGATGGCACAAGAGGGAAGATTCTGTTTTTAATTCAATTTTTTTTCAAGTTTTCAAAATTTTTCAAAATCAAATCTTTTTCAAATCATATCTTTTCAATCAAATCTTTTTCAAAATCAATTTCTTTCCATTTTCAAAAATACTTGCTATCAATTAATGATTTGATTCAACATTTCAAGTATGTTGCCTTTTCTGTTGAGAAAGGTTTAATGTTTGAATCATATCTTTTCTTGTTAGCCAAGTCATTAATTTTCAAAATCAAATCTTTTTAAATTGCTTTTCAAATCATATCTTCTCAATCATATCTTCTTAATCATATCTTTTTCAAAATAGTTTTCAATCAAATCTTTTTGATTTCTAATTTCAAAATCTTTTTCAAAAATCACTTGATTTCTTTTCCACTCTTGGTTTTCGAAAATCAATTAAAGTTTTTCAAAATGTTTTTAAAATCTTTTTAATATTTTCAAAAATTTCTTCCCCTCTTTTCACATCTTTCTATTTATGGACTAACACTATTCCTCAATGAACAATTCGAACTCCATCTCTCTTGATAAGTTCGAATTCTCTACTTCTTCCTTCTATTTTTCTTTTTCTCTAACACCTCAAGGAATCTCTATACTGTGACATAGAGGATTCTATATTTTCTTGTTTTCTTCTCTCTCATATGAGCAGGAGCAAAGACAAAAGCATTCTTGTTGAGGCTGACCCTGAACCTGAAAGGACCTTGAAGCGAAAGCTAAGAGAAGCTAAGACACAACTCTCTGTAGAGGACCTAACAGAAATCTTCAAAGAAGAAGAACCCATGGCAGCCGAAAACAACAACAATGCCAACAATGCAAGGAAGGTGCTGGGTGACTTTACTGCACCTACTCCCGACTTCTATGGGAGAAGCATCTCTATCCCTGCCATTGGAGCAAACAACTTGGGACTCACAACCTAAAGAAAGCCTGAACTCTTGGGAAAAGCTAGTCAATGCCTTCTTGGCAAAGTTCTTTCCACCTCAAAAATTGAGTAAGCTTAGAGTGGAAGTCCAAACCTTCAGACAGAAGGAAGGAGAATCCCTCTATGAAGCTTGGGAAAGATACAAACAATTAATCAGAAAGTGTCCCTCTGATATGCTTTATGATAGGTATTTTCTATGATGGTCTCTCTGAACTATCCAAGATGTCTTTGGATAGCTCTGCTGGAGGATCTCTTCATCTGAGGAAGACGCCTACAGAAGCTCAAGAACTAATTGAAATGGTTGCAAATAACCAATTCATGTACACTTCTGAAAGAAATCCTGTGAACAATGGGACAAATCAGAAGAAAGGAGTTCTTGAGATTGACACTCTGAATGCCATATTGGCTTAGAACAAAATATTGACTCAGCAAGTCAATATGATTTCTCAAAGTCTGTCTGGATTGCAAAATGCACCAGGTAGTACTAAGGAAGCTTCATCTGAAGAAGAAGCTTATGATCCTGAGAACCCTTCAATGGAAGAGGTGAATTACATGGGAGAACCCTATGCAAACACCTATAATCCTTCATGGAGAAATCATCCAAATCTTTCATGGAAGGATCAACAGAGACCTTAACAAGGTTTCAACAACAATAATGGTGGAAGAAACAGGTTTAGCAATGGCAAGACTTTTCCATCATCTTCTCAGCAACAGACAGAGAGTTCTAAGCAGAACCACTCTGACTTAGCAACCATGGTCTCTGATCTAATCAAAACCACTCAAAGTTTCATGACTGAAACAAGGTCCTCCATTAGAAACTTGGAGGCACAAGTGGGTCAGCTGAGCAAGAAAATTAACTCCCTCCTAGTACTCTTCCAAGCAATACA
>NC_029780.3:90516117-90517299 GCF_000817695.3 Arachis duranensis
TGAGCAAGAAAATTACTGAACTCCCTCCTAGCACTCTCCCAAGCAATACAGACGAAAATCCAAAAGGAGAGTGCAAGGCCATCAACATGGCCGAATTTTGGGAGGAAGGAGAGGCAGTGAACGCCACTGAGGAAGACCTCAATGGACGTCCACTGTCCTCCAATGAGTTCCCCCAAGAGGAACCATGGGAATCTGGGGCTCAAAATGAGACCATAGATATTCCATTGGACTTACTTCTGCCATTCATGAGCTCTGATGAGGATGAGTATGTCACTGAAGAGCAAGTTGCTAAATACCTTGGAGCAATC
This sequence comes from Arachis duranensis, assembly GCF_000817695.3. Lineage (NCBI taxonomy): Eukaryota > Viridiplantae > Streptophyta > Magnoliopsida > Fabales > Fabaceae > Arachis > Arachis duranensis. Next base: position 90,516,426 of record NC_029780.3, read on the forward strand.
ATGAAGCTAAATGACAAGTTATTTGGAAGTGAGACTTGGGAGGATGAACCCCCTTTGCTCATCAAAGAACTGGATGACTTGTCTAGGCAGAAACTGCCTCAAAAGAGACAGGATCCTGGGAAGTTTTCAATACCTTGTACCAAAGGCACCATGACCTTCAAGAAGGCCTTGTGTGACTTAGGGTCAAGTGTAAACCTCATGCCTCTCTCTGTAATGGAGAAGTTAGGAATCTTTGAGGTGCAAGCTGCAAAAATCTTACTAGAGATGGTAGACAACTCAAGAAAACAAGCCTATGGATTTGTAGAGGATGTTTTGGTAAAAGTTGAAGACCATTACATCCCTACTGATTTTATAGTCCTAGAGACAGGGAAGAGCATGGATGAATCCATCATCCTTGGCAGACCCTTCCTAGCCACAGCAAAGGCTGTGATTGATGTTGATAGAGGAGAGTTGATCATTCAAGTGAATGAAAAGTGATTGAAAAAGCAAAAACAGAAAGAAAAATAGAAAGAAAAACAGCACACCCTGGAGGAGAACTTGCTGGCGTTTAAACGCTAGTAAGGCTAGCAGATGGGCATTTAACGCCCAGTCTTGCACCATTATGGGCGTTTAACGCTAGAAAGGGGCACCAGACTGGCGTTAAATGCCAGAAAAGGGCAAGAACTTGGCGTTAAACGCCAGAAATGGGCACCAGCCCGGCATTTAACGCCAGAATTGGCACAGGGAGCAATTTTGCTCGCCACTTGGTGCAGGGATGACTTTTCCTTGACACCTCAGGATCTGTGGGCCCCACAGGACCCCCACCTACCCCACCACTCTCTCTCTTCTTCACCCATTCACCAATCACCTCAACACCTCTTCCCCAAAAACCCTT
>NC_029780.3:90517580-90518121 GCF_000817695.3 Arachis duranensis
CAAGACCACTTCTATGAAGTTGTGGCCTTGAAGAAGGGGATCCCCGAGTCCCTTTCAAACTCAAAAAGAGTGAATATCCGGAGATCCGACATGAGATCCGAAGAAGAGGTTGGGAAGTTCTTACCAACCCCATTCAACAAGTCGGAATCTTAATGGTTCAAGAGTTCTATGCCAATGCATGGATCACCAAGAACCATGATCAAAGTGTGAACCAGGATCCAAAGAATTGGCTTACTATGGTTCGGGGGAAACACTTGGATTTTTGTCCGGAAAATGTAAGGTTGGCATTCAACTTGCCCATGATGCAAGGAGATGAACATCCTTACACTAGAAGGGTCAACTTTGATCAAAGGTTGGACCAAGTCCTCATAGACATTTGTGAAGAGGGCGCCCAATGGAAGAGAGATTCAAGAGAAAAGCCGGTTCAATTGAGAAGGCATGACCTCAAGCCCGTGGCTAGAGGATGGTTAGAGTTCACACAACGCTCAATCATTCCCACTAGCAACCAGTCCGAAGTTACTATAGACCGGGCTATCATGAT
>NC_029780.3:90518226-90518774 GCF_000817695.3 Arachis duranensis
AAGTCCTCTACCTTGGCAAGGTTAGCCTTTCCTCATCTCATTTGTCACCTTTGTTATTCAGTTGGAGTTGACATAGAGGGAGACATCCCCATTGATGAAGACAAGCCCATTACTAAGAAGAGGATGGAGCAAACAAGAGACCCCTCTCATCATCAAATCCCTAAGACATCTCAAGGGATGCACTTTCCTCCACAAAACTATTGGGAGCAACTAAACACCTCCCTAGGAGAATTAAGTTCCAACATGGGACAACTAAAGGTGGAACACCAAGAACATTCCATTCTCCTCCATGAAATTAGAGAAGATCAAAGAATCATGAGATAGGAGCAACAAAGGCAAGGAGGAGACATTGAGGAGCTCAAGCACTCCATAAGATCTTCAAGAGGAGGAACAAGCCGCCATCACTAAAGTGGACCCGTTCTTTAATCTCCTTGTTCCTTATTTTCCTGTTTTTCGAAAATTATGCTTATGTTTATCTATGTTTGTGTCTTGTGATCATTAGTGTCTTAGTGTCTATGCCTTAAAGTTATGAATGTCCTATGAATCCA
>NC_029780.3:90520823-90521166 GCF_000817695.3 Arachis duranensis
AGATAACCGGTCCGAGCATAACAATATATACATATGATAAAAATAAGGAAAACCCCAAAGGAAACCCAAAGGGACACAAATACATAAAACCTAATCTCCAAAGTCTCCCATAAGAGGAGTCATCACAGTTGTATTATTTAATGGAGATAAAAGTATCTAAGCAAAGTATATAAACCAAAACATGGCCCCGAGAACAAAGGATCTTCGCAATTATAGAAGTCTCCAGCATGCCTCAGCGGGAAACCTCACGTCCTGCATCTGAAAACCACAAAATCCGCATGGGTGAGAACCAGAGGTCCCCAGCATGGTAACAGCTTCCACATATATAATACATAATAATAGA
>NC_029780.3:90521287-90527040 GCF_000817695.3 Arachis duranensis
TAAAGATTCTTTAGTCTAACTAATACTTCCCTTTCCAATTCCTTCTCACCTCCCAACCACCAGCAGAAGTATAATGTAGAAAACACAGTTATATCAGACAAGAAATATACAAATAGGGACAAATAAGGCAGTTAGACAATTAGCAAGTAATACAGTCAAATAGGCAATCTCAAACAATTCATATAGTATGCATATGATAAATGCCTGTCCCTAGTGGCTGATGATATCATCTGTCGGTTATAGAGCCAACCCGACAAGTCCTGGCAGTTAACCATTGGACTGTCCCTCTGTCGTGTCTCCCCAACTTGAGTCATGCTCATTATAACTTGATCATTATCATGATCCATATCCATCACCCTCACTGGTGAATATTTATCCATCACCATCACTGGTGAATATTTATCCATCACCATCACTGGTGAATATTTTTGGGGGTGAGCTCGTCCGGGAATTTCACAGTGCCCGGCCACCCTGACGACATAGGGTCAAAAGAGCTTCAAGTCTCGACCTGGAGCACGTGGTGGCTAGTCACTGCTTTCTCCCAGGAAAACTCTCATCTCCGATAATGGAAGTGCAACATTCACAATTCATTCAACAGCATATATATGCATTTATACATAGCCATAATCATGGCTCCGCCGTAACACGGCAATAATCCAGCCATCGACTCACGGTTAAATCCATAACCAGCCGTTTCATTAACAATTACAGCCTTTCGGCCTATGGCATAACAAGCACTTCCACCACCATCCTCCGCATCTCCATAATCATGCTTGATCCTCATTGATTATTCATTTTCCCCTTGCTTCACTCACAAATTACCACATTCACTAGCCTTTCTTCTCATAGCTAGACATATCATAATGATTTAAGATATAAGTGGTGAGATCAGAGGCTTAGAAGTATGAGATTTGGCTTTTAAAACTCAAAAATCAACATTGGGATGAAAACAGGTCCACGCGTACGCGCACTCCACGCGCACGCGTGGATGGCCTCGAAAACTCATCGACGCGTAAGCGTCATGCACGCTAACGCGTGGATTGAAAACTAGTCAAACGACGCACACGCGTCAACCACGCGTACGCGTGGGTACTCTCGTGCCCCAGGCACAAAACTGGCACAGTTCTGGCATATCTCTCTGGAAAATGGCTGGGCATTGGGTGCAGCACATCGGCGCGCCCGCGCACATCACGCGCACGCGTGGATGGCGCTTTCTAGAAGAACGGCGCGTACATGCCAAGTGCGCCTACGCGCGGGGGGTCATTCTGCTAAAAATTTTTCTAAGTTAAAAGCTGCAGAATTCACAGTTTCAACCCCCAATCTTCCGACGGACATAACTTCCTCATTTTAAATCGTTTTTCACCCGTTCTTCGAACGACAGGGACATCCCGGATCCAATTTCATTTCTAAATAGATTTGGTACAAAGCAGAGATTCGTAGTCCAAGTTATGTCCCGTCAGAGTATGCCCAAAAACCATGTTTTTCATACAAAACCACAACATGCCATTTTCAAAACAAGCCATATTCAACTCTTTTCAAAATCAATCAAAACATGCCATTTTCATCCCTTTTCTTTGAAATCAATCAAAATATATCAATTTCAACATCAAGCCTCCTCAACTCACACATTGAGACTTTACCACAATATACAAAATCACTATCTCATCATTTTAACCCACTTTACCCAAGTGGCTCAAACTCAAACATATTTACATATCATATACTCTTCCTCATGCCAATTTCAACAACACCAATCCCAATAAATCATTATTGCACACAATCAATATCATACTCACCATTAACATGGTTCAATCCACAATTCAACCATAACCAATCATCAAGCATATATCACAACATGCATATTTCTCATAGATCATACCATCAAGGCATCATTAATCATCATCACATATATGACCACATCATATATATCAATAATTCAACAACATCAACAATTCAATGCCTATCTTAGGGCCTCTAGCCTAAGTATTTCCTACCACATTACATATTAGATACGGAAAACCGAAACCATACCTTAGCCGATTTCCGAAGCTCAATCGGAGCACTTCCAAATCACTTATCCACAAGCTCTCAAGGCCTCAACGCCTCCAAGAACAGATTTTTCACCACCAAATCCCTTTTTCAAGCTTTTCAAAATCACCACTCAAGCTCCAATATTCATATATACACAACCTAAGCCACAATCATCATACCCACACACAACATCTCAATATCCAAACATCATAGAACAACAAATTACACTAGGGTTGAGAATCTTACCACACCCAAGGTCCAAGGAGACAAGATTAACCTTCTCCTTCAAGAGAGTTGGGTCCTATAACATCAAAGAGCCCAAAATCTCAACATTTTTGCTCATAAAACTCGAAAACAAGACTGGAATTTTGAAGAGCAAAACGTGGCTTACCTCAAGATTTGTAAAGCTCTCTGCGGTGAATGCGTGGCCGCAAACGGAGCGGCAATCAGAGCTCTAGATCAAAAGTTATGGTGGTTTGAAGATCAAGTGAGAGAAAGAACTTGAGAGAGTGTTCTTCCCTCCATGGCCTCCATTTTCAGCATGTGAGTGTGCTTAGTGAGGAGAGAGAATGCTGAAAACTAGGATTTTAGGTTAGTTATGTTGGGCCAAGGGCTCACTTTGGGTCCGGTTGGCCCGGTTTGGCCCGTTCGGTTCAATCTTGGTCCGAATTCTATAAAATTGGTACCAAAATTCTCGTCTCAATCTCCTCTATCATATTTAGCCACAAAAATCACATTTTAGGCTTTCTAGAATAAATTCTCATTTATAGGCTAATTAGCCATTAATTAACCGGCTTTTACACCTAATCTAAGCAACAAGCTAGTCCGGTAGTTTGTCGAACTCAAACAATCCCTAGCAACAGCGCCAAAAACTTGGTGTGTGAAATTGATTCCTCAGTATTCGCATAGATAGACCGACAAGTACATCGGGTCGTCCAAGTAATACCTCAGGTGAGTGAGGGTTGATCCCACGGAGATTGTCAGATTGAACAAGCAATGGCTATCTTGTAGATCTTAGTTAGGCGGATAGAAAATATAGTTCTTGTGAAATAACGCATAGAAATAGAATAAATAGAGTATTACTGGATAGGTGTGAAATCAGTGATAAGAGAACGGTTGAGGATTCGGAGATGCTTCTTCCTTCTGGATTAACTTTTCTCACTATCTACTTCAACTTTTGATGATGTGTTCCATGGCAGGCTGTAAGGCTGCGTTTGTTTCTGAAAACAAGACATGACAAGACATTGAGAACAGGACAAGACAAGACACTGATGGACAGAGACACAAAATTTTGTGTTCTTGTATTCTGTTTGGTGATAAACTAGAACAAATTATGAAAATCTAATTTATTCATTTTTTTTCATTCAAAAAATGAGATGAAAAATATAATAATAAAAAAATATAATTATGAAAAATTAACAAAAATAATGAAAAAAAGAATGAAAAATAAGTTGTGTCTCTCGTTAGTGTCCCTGTGTCCTTCCTGTCAGGATGGACACAAAATACATTAATTCAGTGTCTCTGGACACACTGTCTCTGTCCATGGCTCTTCTGTCAAACATGATTTTCTGTCTCTATGTCCATGTCTCAGTGTCCTGTCTTTGTAAACAAACGCAACCTAAGTGATTAACGCCAGGTCAGTGGTTATTAATCTCCTCTACTTCAGATCAAATGCCAGGTCATTGGTCATCCAATCTGAACGAGGGTGAAGCTCCTGCAGTCCATTCCCTTGGTGACCTACTCAAAATGCCACAGACAAGGTCGGATCTTCTGGATCAGAGAAACACTACTTCTTAATTCTAGCATATACCACAAAGGCCATAATCGCCCCGTACCTCGACTGAACTGATGTCTCCAAGTCCGTAACGAAGTCATGGATTAGCTGTCTAAGAGTTGTATAATCAAGCTTGTGGTTCAATACTATCCCGTCACTCTCAAGAACCCATGTAGAATGGGGATGACAATCAAGTTACACTCCCAATTCATTAGGATGAAGAACGAAGATACATCTTAGAATAGAATCAAGCATAGGTTGAAATAGAATAATGATATTATTAATCCATAAGAATCAGCAGAGCTCCTAACCTTAACCTAAGAGGTTAGTGGCTCATACTCCACAATAATATTCGAAAGTAAAAATAGGGGAATAGACTAATTTAGTAACTAAGAAGTACAAAAATATGATAGAATAGACAAGAGGTGCAAAAATCAACTTGCGGGCCCACTTGACTTGAGTTCTTGGGCTGATCTTGGCGTCCACTTGGAGGAATGGGCGTTGAACGCCCACTAGGGGTGGTTGGCATTCAACGCCAGCTTTGGATCTCCTTTGAGGCGTTAGACGCCAGCTAGGGGGTAGCTCCTTGACGTTCAACGCCCAGAATGGGCACGCTCCATCAAAGAAAAGTATAAACCAATATATAATTTTGGAAAGCTCTGGAAGTTAGCTTTCCACTGCCGTTGAGAACGCGTCATTTGGACCTTTGTAGATCCAGAAATGCTCATTTTAATGCAAGGAGGTCAGATCCTGACAATATCTACTACGCTTTTCTTGCTTCTGAATTAGACTTTGCCAAAACTTTTCAATTTCAGCCAGAAAATACCTGAAATTATCATAAAACACACAAACTCAAAGTAGAATTCAAAATGTGAATTTTGCACTAAAACCTATGAAAATGCAATAAAACTTAAACAAAACCTAAGAAAAACTATATAAAAATAATGTCAAAAAGCGTATAAAATATCCGCTCATCAATACCTCTATTTCGTCTCCCTTTAAAGCATTCTTTTCAGGGGGTAAACTCTTTACAACCTCAGAAACTGGAGTATTGATTTACAGTGCCTTAGAGGCTACCAAGAATTGTGAGGGGTTCTCATCATTGGTTTCCTTTTGAGGCTTCTGAGGGTGTGGTATCTTAGGCACTTGTGCCACCAATGGGGCATGTGGTAATGTCCTTTCAATCTCTTGTTGAGCCTTGACGTTAGGATTTTTGTCAGTAAAGAATATCATAAAAATAGTCGCGTTGTAGATATAGTCTCTAAACCGACAAAAATCCCTTCGTACAAACGTTTTGGTTGTCACAAGTAACAAACCCCTTTGAAATTGATAACCGAGTATTCAAATCTCGGGTCGTCTTCTCAAGGAATTGCAGGGAGGTATGTTCTTATTATTGGTTATGGAGATTGTAAATTTGGGGTTTTGAGAAATTTGGAGTTTGGGCAATGTGCATGGTGGACGAAATTGTGATCACATTAATGTAGTATTTTTTGTTGTTGTATGGAATCATTATTATGGCACTTATGTGTGGACACAACTCCGTTCAACTAACCAGCAAGTATACTGGGTCGTCCAAGTAATAAACCTTACGTGAGTAAGGGTCGATCCCACAGAGATTGTTGGTATGAAGCAAGCTATGGTCACCTTGTAAATCTCAGTTAGGCAGATTAAATTGGTTTATGGGTTTTCGAAAATAGAAATAAGAAAATAAATAATAAAAGGGATAGAGTACTCATGCAGCTTCATTGGTGGGAATTTCAGATAAGCGAATGAAGATACTGTATGGCTCAAGGACGCCTGCTCTCCCACTGCTTCAACTCAATCCTTCTTACTCCTTTCCATGGCAAGCTGTATGTAGGGCATCACCGTTGTCAATGGCTACATCCCATCCTCTCAGTGAAAACGTTCCTATGCTCTGTCACAGCACGGCTAATCATCTGTCGGTTCT
>NC_029780.3:90527525-90528000 GCF_000817695.3 Arachis duranensis
CCGAATAAAGTATGAACTATTATATATTGCTGGAAAGCTCTAGATGTCTACTTTCCAACGCCGTTTAGAACGCGCCATTTGGAGTTCTGTAGCTCCAGAAGATCTATTTCGAGTGCAGGGAGGTCAGATTCCAACAGCATCAGCAGTCCTTTTGTCAGCCTTCTTCAGAGTTTTGCTCAAGTCCCTCAATTTCAACCAGAATTTACCTGAAATCAAAGAAAAACACACAAACTCATAGTAAAGTCCAGAAATGTGAATTTAACATAAAAACTAATGAAAACATCCCTAAAAGTAGCTTAAACTTACTAAAAACTATCTAAAAATAATGCCAAAAAGCGTATAAATTATCCGCTCATCACAACACCAAACTTAAATTGAATATACTATAAATTCCAGAATATCAATGAATATTAATTTAATTAGATGAGCGGGACTTGTAGCTTTTTGCTTCTGAACAGTTTTGGCATCTCACTTT
>NC_029780.3:90528444-90529698 GCF_000817695.3 Arachis duranensis
AAGCACATGGTTAGGGACAGCTTGATTTAGCCGCTTAGGCCTGGATTTTATTTCCTTGGGCCCTCCTATCTATTGATGCTCAAAGCCTTGGATCCTTTTTACCCTTGCCTTTTGGTTTTAAGGGTTATTGGCTTTTTCTACTGCTCCTTCTTTTTCTTTCTAAATTTTTTTTTCGCCATTTTTTTTCAAGCTTTCTTTTTCACTGTTTTTTCTTGCTTCAAGAATCAATTTCATGATTTTTTTCAGATCCTCAATAACATTTCTCTTTGTTCATCATTCTTTCAAGAGCCAACAATTTTAACACTCATAAACAACAAGATAAAAAATATGCACTGTTCAAGCATTCATTCAGAAAACAAAAAGTATTGCCACCACATCAATATAATTAAATTAAACTCAAGGATAAATTCGAAATTCATGTACTTCTTGTTCTTTTGAATTAAAACATTTTTCATTTAAGAGAGGTGAAGGATTAATGGATTTTATTCATAGCTTTAAGGCATGGTTACATACTAATGATCATGAAGTAGAGACACAAAACATAGATAAACACAATATTTAAAAACCGAAAAGCAGAAAGAAATAAGAACAAGGAATGAATCCACCTGAATGAGGGTGGCGCCTTCTTGAAGAACCAATGGTGTTCTTTAGCTCTTCTATGTCCCTTCCTTGCCTTTGTTGCTCCTCCCTCATTGCTCTTTGATCTTACTCTTATTTCTTGGAGAATGATGGAGTGCTCATGATGTTCCACCCTTAATTGTTCCACATTGTGACTCAAACCTTCTAAAGAGGTGTTGAGTTGCTCCCAATAGTTGTTTGGAGGAAAACTTATCCCCCGAGGTATCTCAGGGATCTCTTGATTTGCAGCCACATGTTCTACCACTGAGCTATGACGGCTTATATTTAGTCTTTCCATCTCCCATGACTCAGAGGTGGAAGCTTTTTGTCTTCCCTTTGAGGTTTCTCTGGCCTTAGGTGCCATTAATGGTAATGGAAAAGCAAAAAGCTATGCTTTTACCACACCAAACTTAAAATTTTGCTCGCCCTCGAGCAAGAGAAGAAAGAAGAGAGGAAGAAGAAGAAGAAGAAGAAAATGGAGGTGAGTGAGGGGAGATGGATTCGGCTATATGGGTGGGATTGGGTGGGTAAGAGAAGTTGAATTGTAAAGGTAGGTGGGGTGTATGGGGAAGAGTGGATAGATGTAGGTGGTGAATGAAAAATAGAAGGGATGACCATGAATGGAAAGAGAGAGGG
>NC_029780.3:90530173-90531340 GCF_000817695.3 Arachis duranensis
TAGCTTGACAGTGGCTCTCATGGAGCCACAAGGTGATCTGGTCAATGTTGTAATAGTCCCAACACCAAACTTAGAGTTTGGATATGGAGTATGAACACCAAACTTAGAGTTTGGTTGTGGCCTCACAACACCAAACTTAGAGTTTGACTGTGTGGGCTCTTCTTGACTCTGAACTGAGAGAAGCTCTTCATGCTTACTCTCCTCTGTCACAGAGGGATGGCCATGTGCCTTAAACACAAGGTAGTCCCCATTCAATTGAAGGACTAACTCACCTCTATTGACATCTATCACAGCTCCTGCTGTGGCTAGGAAAGGTCTTCTTAGGATGATGCATTCATCATCTTCCTTCCTAGTGTCTAGGATTATGAAATCAGCAGGGATGTAAAGGCCTTCAACCTTTACTAGCACGTCCTTTACTATTCCATAAGCTTGTCTCACTGACTTGTCTGCCAATTGCAATGAGAACAAGGCAGGATGTACCTCAATGATCCCCAGCTTCTCCATTACAGAGAGTGGCATAAGATTTATCCCTGACCCCAGATCACATAGAGCTTTTTCAAAGCTCATGGTGCCAATGGTACAAGGTATTAAGAACTTGCCAGGATCTTGTTTCTTTTGAGGTAGAGTTTTCTGAATCCAAGTATCTAGTTCACTACTGAGCAAGGGAGGTTCACTTTCCCAAGTCTCATTGCCAAACAACTTGGCATTCAGCTTCATGATAGCTCCTAAGTATTGAGCAACTTGCTCTCCAGTCACATCTTCATCCTCTTCAGAGGAAGAATAGTTTTCAGAGCTCATGAATGGCAGAAGGAGATTTAATGGAATCTCTATGGTCTCTAGATGAGCCTCAGATTCCTCTGGATCCTCAATTGGGAACTCTTTTTTGTCCAGAGGACGTCCCATGAGGTCTTCCTCACTGGGATTCACGTCCTCCTCCTCCTCTCTAGGTTCGGCCACACCAAGTAAGGTTATGACCTTGCACTCTCTTTTTGGATACTCTTATCTATTGCTTGGGAGAGTACTAGGAGGAGTTTCAGTGACTCTTTTACTCAACTGGCCTACTTGTGCCTCCAAATTTCTAATGGAGGATCTTGTTTCATTCATGAAACTGAAAGTGACCTTTGACAGATCAGAGACTATATTGGCTAAATTAGAAGTGTTTTGTTC
>NC_029780.3:90533372-90538169 GCF_000817695.3 Arachis duranensis
TCGCGTTGTAGATATAGTCTCTAAACCGACAAAAATCCCTTCGTACAAACGTTTTGGTTGTCACAAGTAACAAACCCCTTTGAAATTGATAACCGAGTATTCAAACCTCGGGTCGTCTTCTTAAGGAATTGCAGGGAGGTATGTTCTTATTATTGGTTATGGTGATTGTAAATTTGGGGTTTTGAGAAATTTGGAGTTTGGGCAATGTGCACAGGTATATTTTCAAGCAATAAAAATTAATAAATAACTGTAAAATAAACTCTTGGCAAGGTATGAAGACTGGAGGTCCTATCCCAGTTATCCTTATCAATTGTAAGTGAGAATTGGATTTTTCTCCCACTTTATTAACCTCTAACTATGAAGGTAAGTTAAGTGGATGAATTAATTCTTGAAGAATTCCAATTCTCAATCAACAATGAGTTTGATAACTCAAAAGTCACCAATTATTTACCAAGGCCAAAAGGGAGAAAAATATCTAAATTAAATTGAAAGCAATCTTAAACAGAGCAAAGCAATCTTAAATCTGAATTACCTCAAATAATATTAATTAAGAAAATCATAACATAAATGTAGCATAAGCCAAATAGGCAACATATCTAATACAAGCATTGAAGCATCTGAAAGTAAAAAGAGGAATATAAAGTAAAAGAACGTTGAACCTGGGATTGAGAGTCACTCCTAAAACTAAGAGAAATCCAAAATCCTAATCCTAAGAGAGAGGAGAGAGCCTCTCTCTCTCTCTAAAAACTACATCTACTCCTAAAATTGTAAATGTGAGAGCCTCCTCATGAATGAATGGATTCCCCCACTTTATAGCCTCTAATCTGTGTTTTCTGGGCCACAAACTGGGTTAAAAACAGCCCAGAAAACGCCCCCAGCATATTTTGGTACGTACAGGTCGCAGAAAAGTGATGCGGCCACATGGCTCACGCGGCCGCGCGGGTTGTGTTCCTGTCAGGTCATGCGTCCGCGTGACCCACGTGTTCGCGTCACCTGGCGTCGGGGCAGCTATGATAAACTATATATCAAATCGAAGCCCAAGACGTTAGCTTTCCAATGCAACTGAAACCGCGTCGTTTGGACCTTTGTAGCTAAAGTTATAGCCGTTTGAGTGCAAAGAGGTCAGGCTGGACAGCTTAGCAATTTCTCCAACTTCTTCTATTCCTTCCACTTTTGCATGCTTCCTTTCCATCCTCTGAGTCATTCCTGCCCTGTAATCTCTGAGATCACTTAACACACATATCAAGGCATCTAATGGTAATAAGAGAGGATTAATAATAAGCAAATATAAGATCAAAGAAGCATGTTTTCAATCATAGTACAAAATCAGGAAGGAAATATAAAACTATGCAAATATTATGAATAAGTGGGTAAAGAGTTGATAAAATCCACTCAATTGAGCACAAGATAAACCATAAAATAGTGGTTTATCAAGCCTTTTCTTTATTTAGTCCCTTACTAGTGTGTACCACCTTAGGCTCAGCCCCTTTGGTCCTGATAGGGGCCTTGCACTCTTCTCTTGGATTCATCTCCATGTCATTAGGAAGAGTGTTAGGATACCTCTGAAGTTTTTGAGGGTATGACAGTTTGTCTCTGTACTCTAGGGTCTTGGTTGATGTAGAATGAGTGTCTAGAGTAACTGGAAAGGGATTGACAGTATATATAGGGAGGATGTCCTCTGAATTGGCATTTGTATCCCCACCCTTTTATGGGCATTCAACGCCCTTGATGCCCCTTGCTGGGTGTTGAACGCCAGGGTTACCCCCTCCTGGGCGTTGGACACTGGTTGTAATGGGGTTAGGGTCAAGGTAGGATTGTATTTGGCCAAGTGGACTAAAAATCTTAATCCTTAATTAACTTAAACTTTTTCACCTAACTTAGACAATCCATGTAATCATAATACAACATCTAACCATCCATTAACTATGTTTTTCACATATTCATACATTCTAATTTCAAGTACAACTCATATGCATTGCTTTCACCACTCACTTTGGGGCATTTTGTCCCCTTTTATTTGCTCTTTTTCTTTTCTTTTCTTTTCTTTTTCTTTTATTTTTCTCTCTTTTTTTATATTATTTTTCTTTTGTTTTTCTCAATGCATATGATTAAATTATTGAATGCATAAACATGTCCTAAACATTTCTTTCACATTTTCAGAAATTTCTAACATACTCAATTCTCAAACCAAATGTTTCCAAACACAATTTTCCCACACTTAAATCATAAGCACTTTCACTAGTCTAAGCTAACCAAGGATTCAAATTAAGGACATTATTGTTTTTCGCTTAGAGTTGATGATGTGCTAAAATAAAGAACAAATGGGTATAATAGGCTCAAAATTGGTTTGCAAGGGATAATGAAAGGTAAGGCCATATGGGTATGTGAGCTCAGTGAAACAAAGGCCTCAATCATGTAAGTGCATGTATACATCAAATAATGGAAATATAGAATTAAGCAAGACAAAGATCACAATTTTAGAGAGAAAAAACACACATCAAAAATAAATTATTGGTTGATAAAATGCAACCAATCAATTAGGCTCAAAAATCTTACAGGTTTTGTGTGTTCGAGCTCTAAACCATGCTCCAATATAATATTTCTTCAAACAAGTGTAACAAAAAATTTTATTCAAATTAGTGAAATACTTTAAAAGGTTTCTTGGAAAAGAAAATATTACTTCAACCAAGTTGTAAAATATGCAAAAAAATCAAACAAATATGCAATCAATTATGCAAATGCAACAATGAACAAACAAATAAAATAAAAAATTTTTGGTGTTGAGGTCAAGAAATAACTAACCCATGGAGATCGGTATCGACCTCCCCACACTTAAAGATTGCACCGTCCTCGGTGCATGCTGAGATGTGCAAGTTGATGGGGGTTGTGGTTTCTCAGCTGAGCTCTTTTTGTTCCTTTCCTTGCTGGCAGTTTGGGAGTAGCTTTCTCCTTTCCTTCCTTGGTGGCCATCCTGAAGAAGGGAAGAGAAAGTAAATTAAATTCAACTAGAGATATAGCAAGGAAGAGAACGGAAGAGTGGTGATGGATGCACATTAGGATGTAATTGACATTAACACATGCTCGCAAGTACATGTGAAAAGCCATCAATTGAAAATAGCTAGTGCATATAAGGACAAGTGAATGCAAGGTGTTCATTGGCATGCCGGCAAAGGGCATGAGTAGCATAGACCAAGCATCACTTGTAATAAATCACCATGTTTGTATTGACAATTATATTCAGTTAATAAAATAGTAAAGGGAGTTTATGAAAAGCAAGCATTGAATAGTATAAAGTATAATAGAGAAGTGCATAATGTCATATGGGCTTTTTCACAAACACATAGCATGTATGGTAAATAAGCTATTGAAAGTATTAAATTGAACATGTAAGAAACCCTTCAAAAAGTAATATATAATTGTCAAACAATTTCATAAAATTTACAAGAAAATAATTTCCCAATTAAATTTTTAACACCAAAATAACAAATTTAGAAAAGAGAATAAAAATATGCACAAAATAAAAAAAATGCAATGAATGAAAGTATGCAAATAAATTAAATAAAATAGAATGGAAGTGAGAGAAAATAAGAAAGGAAGAAGAAAGAAATAAGAAAAGATAAGAAGAATAAGGATTCGGAGAAGAAAAGATAAGAAAATTGGCACTAATTTGGAGAGGTTGTGCGACGCTGGCGACGCGGTCGCGTGGGTGACGCGGTTGCGTGGTGCGCAATAAGGTTAGGCGACGCGGACGCGTGGGGCACGCAATCGCGTGACTTGATTTGTGCTAGTGGCGCGAGTGCAGCCTCGCGGTCGCACAACTCTCTGTTCAAAACTTAGTATTGCCAAAATCCAGGGTGACGCGGTCGCGTGGTCGACGCGATCGCACGGGTGGCCTTTTTCTTAAAATGACGCGGCCGCGTGGGGCACGCGGTCGTGTGGTAGGACTTGGGCTTCCAGCATGAGTCCAGCCCAATTCCAGCTCAACTTTCGGCCATACACCTTGTTACGTCGAAATCCAGGGCCACGCGGTCGCGTGGGTGATGCGGACGTGTGGGGAAGCCATTTTGCAAATGACGCGGCCGCATTAGCGATGCGGTCGCGTGGGACGATTTGTGCCCTTGGCACGCCTCTAGCCCTGCTCCTGCGTAACTCTCTGTTCAATTTCTTTTCCTCCTAACGCACATATGACGCGGACGCATCAGCAACGATGCCGCGTCGCGTGCATAAATCCTTTTTTTTTTTGAAAAATGAAGAATGCAGTGTTAATATGAATGTGACGCAAAACTCCAGGTTCAATATAATAAAATAAAATAAAACTAGAAAACAAATAAAACTAAATAAAAATGAAAAATGAACGATCATACCATGGTGGGTTGTCTCCCACCTAGCACTTTTAGTTAAAATCCTTAAGTTGGACATTTGGTGAGCTTCCTGTTATGGTGGCTTGTGCTTGAACTCATCCAGGAATCTCCACCAATGTTTGTGATTTCAGTGTCCTCCGGAATCCCAAACTAAGCATGTAAAGCCCTTAAGAAGCTTCAAACAGATTCTTAGGCTCCCGAGGTGACAAATGCCAGAACAGATTCTAGGATCCCAAACTTTACTTTTACACCCGTTTTTGTCTCGATCTGTATTTTTCCAGCCGGGTGAAAGGTGATCTGAATTCTCACTGCAGCGACCAAACAGCTTCCTAGACCCATTCAGTTGAGCTTTATTCCAACCTTTGCGTTTAAACTTAAAGCTTCCAACCATGATGAACCTTGCAGGACAATTCTTACCACTGACCATCTTCCTCTT
>NC_029780.3:90538241-90539483 GCF_000817695.3 Arachis duranensis
GCAAGCTTCTTCAATTTCAACCTCTTCCTCTTGGTAGCTCTCTTTCAATTCAATCTCCTCTTCATTGCTTTCCAAGGGCATGGTAGGTTGTGCTTCTTCTTCTTGAATCTCCATCTCTTGATCAACCTCTTCCAAGTCTTCAACTATGATATGCTCTGGAGGTTGTACACCCTCCTCAGCATCAATTTCAACCGTCTTGGAAGGAGGCTCTATGTCTTGACTTTCCCATGGAGGTTCTGCATCTCCTAAGTCTTCAACCACTTCTTCTTCTTCTTGAACAATGACAGCGTCTTCTACTTATTCTAGTACGAATTCATTCTCTGTCTTGTCCACTGGGGTTTCTGGTATCTCCGTCATGCTACGCTCTTCAGTAGACTGTCCACATGGAGCTGTGGCTGATCCTTGTATATTTGAGCGCCTAGAAACCTATTGAATTACTACTTGCTCCAGATGTTGAATGGTTGCCTGAAACCGATCTACTATTTCCTTGAAACGATCCTTTGTCTCTTGATGTACTCGGCTTTCATAAGTAGGATCATAGTGCTCTTGGATTGATGGATATGGAGATGATGAATATTGAAGTGGTGGTTCTTGGGAGTAATTGGGTTGGAATTGGGGTGGTTCTATATATGGTTCATATGGCTCATAAGGTGGTTCGTATGGTGGTTGAGGGTTAGGGTCATATGGAGGTGAATGGCGGAAAGGGGCTTGTGAGTTTGGTGGTCCAAAGTTATGTTAAGGAAATGGTTCATAGGCATATGGTGGTGGTTGTTGATAGTCCATTAGAGGTGGTTGTTGCCATGAGGATTGATCAAGTCCTTGTGGCTCCTCCCATCTTTGATTGTTCCAACCTTGATGCCTGTTCTCATTGTAATTTCTTCTTCCTGCAACATTATTGTAACCAAACTCATAGCCAAAGGGGTGAGAGTTCATGATAGCAAATATAAAAAATTAAAAACAAAAATAAAAACAAATTGAAATTAAAAGGTTATTTAAATTTTGAATTTGAAAATTAAATTTTGAAATTTGAATTTTAAATTTTGAAATTTGAATTTTTTTTGAAAATTGAAAATTGAAAACTTTTAAATTTGATTTTTGAAATAAGATAAGATAAGATAAAAATTTTAAAATAAAAATCAATAACCTCTTAATTTACGAAAAAAGCAAATAAAAATAAAAAATAAAAACAAATCAAAAAGCAAATATTTACAATAACCAATAATAAGGCACACGTTTGCAATT
>NC_029780.3:90539575-90540218 GCF_000817695.3 Arachis duranensis
AAATAAATTCCCGTTGTAAGTATAGCTTCTAGACCGACAAGAATTCTTTTCTTACAAAAGTTTTGGTTGTCACAAGTAACAAACCCCTTTGAAATTGATAACCGAGTATTCAAACCTCGGGTCGTCTTCTTAAGGAATTGCAGGGAGGTATGTTCTTATTATTGGTTATGGAGATTGTAAATTTGGGGTTTTGAGAAATTTGGAGTTTGGCCAATGTGCACAGGTATATTTTCAAGCAATAAAAATTAATAAATAACTGTAAAATAAACTCTTGGCAAGGTATGAAAACTGGAAGTCCTATCCCAGTTATCCTTATCAATTGTGATGAGAATTGGATTTTTCTCCCACTAAGTCAACCTCTAACTATGAAGGTAAGTCAAGTGGATGAATTAATTTTGATTCCTCACGTCCTAGTCTTTCCTTGGGAAAGGCTATAGTTATTGGAACTTGGATTAATTCTTGAAGAATTCCAATTCTCAATCAACAATGAGTTTGATAACTCAAGTGTCACCAATTATTTAACCAAGGCCAAAAGAGAGAAAAATATCTAAATTAAATTGAAAGCAATCTTAAACAGAGCAAAGCAATCTTAAATCTGAATTACCTCAAATAATATTAATTAAGAAAATCATAACATGAATGT
>NC_029780.3:90540456-90546361 GCF_000817695.3 Arachis duranensis
AAATGTGAGAGCCTCCTCATGAATGAATGGATTCCCCCACTTTATAGCCTCTAATTTGTGTTTTCTGGGCTGCAAACTGGGTTAAAAACAGCCCATAAATCACCCCCAGCGTATTCTGGTACGTACAGGTCGCGGAAAAGTGACGCGGCCGCATGGCTCACGCGGCCGCGCGGGTTGTGTTCCTGCCAGGTCACGCGTCCGCGTGACCCACACGTTCGCGTCACCTGGCGTCAAGGCAGCTATGACAAATTATATATCAAACCGAAGCCCAGGATGTTAGCTTTCCAACGCAACTGAAACCGCGTCATTTGGACCTCTGTAGCTAAAGTTATAGCCATTTGAGTGCAAAGAGGTCAGGCTGGACAGCTTAGCAATTTCTCCAACTTCTTGTATTCCTTCCACTTTTGCATGCTTCCTTTCCATCCTCTGAGCCATTCTTGCCCTGTAATCTCTGAGATCACTTAACACACATATCAAGACATCTAATGGTAATAAGAGAGGATTAATAATAAGCAAATATAAGATCAAAGAAGCACGTTTTCAATCATAGTACAAAATCAGGAAGGAAATATAAAACTATGCAAATATTATGAATAAGTGGGTAAAGAGTTGATAAAATCCACTCAATTGAGCACAAGATAAACCATAAAATAGTGGTTTATCAAGCCTTTTCTTTATTTAGTCCCTTACTAGTGTGTACCACCTTAGGCTCAGCCCCTTTGGTCCTGATAGGGGCCTTGCACTCTTCTCTTGGATTCATCTCCATGTCATTAGGAAGAGTGTTAGGATACCTCTGAAGTTTTTGAGGGTATGACAGTTTGTCTCTATACTCTAGGGTCTTGGTTGATGTAGAATGAGTGTCTAGAGTAACTGGAAAGGGATTGACAGCATATCTAGGGAGGATGTCCTCTGAATTGGCATTTGTATCCCCACCCTTTTCTGGGCATTCAACGCCTTTGATGCCCCTTGCTGGGCGTTGAACACCAGGGTTACCCCCTCCTGGGCGTTGGACGCTGGTTGTAAGGTCCCACATCAGTTGGGGAGTGGAACGAAGCATGCCTTATAAGGGTGTGGATACCTCTCCCTAGCATGACGCGTTTTGACGAGTGTAGGGGGCTTCGACTATCATCCCTATCGTCAAAGGCAAAACCGTGAGGCCTTGTGTGCCAAAGCGGACAATATCATGCTAGCGGGTGGTCTCGATTGTTACAGATAGTATCAGAGCCGAAGCCCGGATCGATGTGCGAACGAGGGCGCTGGGCTCCCTTAGGGGGGAGGATTGTAAGGTCCCACATCGGTTGAGGAGGGAAACGAAGCATGCCTTATAAGGGCGTGGATATCTCTCCCTAGCATGACACATTTTGACGAGTGAGTGTGGGGGGCTTCTATCATCCCTATCGTCAAAGGCAAAACCGTGAGGCCTTGTGTGCCAAAGTGGACAATATCGTGCTAGCGGGTGGTCTCAGCTGTTACAGATAGTATCAGAGCCGAAGTCCGGATCGATGTGCCAGCGAGGGCGCTGGGCTCCCTTAAGGGGAGGATTGTAAGGTCCCACATCGGTTGGGGAGGGGAACGAAGCATGCCTTATAAGGGCATGGATACCTCTCCCTAGCATGACACGTTTTGACGAGTGAGTGTGGGGGCTTCTATCATCCCTATCGTCAAAGGCAAAACCATGAGGCCTTGTGTGCCAAAGCGGACAATATCATGCTAGCGGGTAGTCTGGGCTATTACACTGGTGCCATCCCTCTCTGGGCGTTCAACACCCCTCATGGTGCTCTGGGTTGCTGCTTGTTCTTCTTCTGTCGTTTTCTCTTAAGGGAAGTTACTACTCATATCACAAGGAGTATCTAGAGGAGCACTATGAACCTCAGCAACTTGATTATGCATGCTACTGTATATTTGTTGCAACATAAGTTTGTTCTCAGCAATCATTGCAGCTGTAGTCTCCACTTCTTGAGCTTCTATCCAAACTAGAGTCTTCTCAGATGAGTATAAGTACTAGTTATTGACAACCATCTCAATGAGCTCATCTGCCTCTTTGAATGTCGTTTTCCAAGGGTACAGAGAGTCACCTGTAGAGTGATCCAAGAACCTCTTGGCCATCTCAAAAAGACCATCATAGAAGATCTTTATCCTGCACCAACATGCGAACATGTCAGGGGGCATTTCTTGATCATCCGCTTGTACCTCTCAAACAAGCATTATAGAGGGATTCTCTCTCTTTCTTCCTGAAGGTCCGAACATCTGTCATTAGCTTAGTCCATCCGTGCGAGGAGGAGAACCTATTCAGAAATTCATTAATAGCCTTATCCCAAGTGTTCACACTTCCTCTGGGTTCATAATTCCACCATAACTTTGCTTGATCATTCAGAGCAAATGGGAAGAGTATTCTCCTGGAGACTTCAGGCTCCATTCCATTGGTCTCTACAATGTCACAGAACTACAAGAAGTCAAAGAAGAATTTGTTTGGATATTCCTGCGAAAGTCTATGAAACTGGAAATGTTGATGTATCAGCATGATCAGGTTAAAGTTGACCTTAAAGTCATCTGGATCAATAAGAGGTCCATTAATACTCCTTCCATAGAAGTCAGGAGTGGGAGCTGTATAAGATCCCAAAGTTCTTCTAGGTTGTACATTTCCAATTGGGTCTATAGTGGACTCTTCTTGTTCTTGCATACATATATACAAGAAACAAAGAAAAATGAGAGTCTCTATGTCACAGTATAGAGAGCTCCCAGTGAGATGTCCTAAAAAGAGATAAAGTAAGAAATTATAAAAAAGAAAATTCAAGAACAAGAATGCAAGAGTTAAAAGAAAGGGTTTTCAAAATTTTGATTTATTTTTTATATATATATTTTTCCGAGAATAATTAAACAAAATAGAAAAATAGAAAACTAATTCAAAAATAAGAAAATAATAAAAAAATTCAAAAATTTAAATAGAAATTTAGAAAGAAAGAGGTTTAAAGAAATTCAAAAAGAAAAGAAAAGACAACACGAAGCTTTTAAAATTAAAATAAAACAAAACAAACAACTAACTAACAAGATTTGAAAATAAGATACAAGATTTGATTTTAAAATTTTTGGAATTAAAAAGGGAAAGAAAAAGTCAAACAAAGATAAGATAAGATTTTAAAATTGAGACAGAAGATTTGATTTTAAAAAATTTTGAATTTAAAAAGAGAAAGTCAAACAAAGATTTTGAAATTTAATCTTGAAATAAAAAAAAGCTAACAAAATACTAAACTTTTAAAATTTGAATTTAAAATTGAATTTGAAAATTTGAATTTTGGAAGTTGATTTGAATTAAGATAAGATAATAAAATTTTGAAATTCAACTAAAGGAAAGATAAGATAAAGATTTGAAAAGATAAAAAGATAAACAAGAAAATTTGAAATTTTGAAAAGACAAACAAAAAGATAACTAATAGGGCACCAAACTAAAAATTTGAAATCAAATTAAAATAAGATAACAAGAAAGTTTGAAATATGAAATTTGAAATTTGAAAAATTGAAAAGACAAACACTAAACGGACACCAAACTTAAAAATTTTGAAATCAAATACTCTAATTTTCAAAAACTGAGGGGACAAACACAAAAAGACACCAAACTTACAGATTTTGAGATCAAACAAAAAAACACCAAGAACAAATTCGAACACAAGGAAGAACAATCAAGAACAAGTTTTGAAAACTCAAAAAAAGAACAACAAAAAAGACACTAAACTTAAAGATTGACACAAGACTCAAACAAAAGAAATGGATTTTGAAAAATTTTTGAAAAAGAAAACGAGAAACACAATTAAAAGAAAAATAGTAAAAAGTACCTGATCTAAGGAGCAAGACAACCGTTAGTTTGTCAATCACAAACAATCCCCAGCAACGCCGCCAAAAACATGGTGCGCGAAATTTAAACTCGCACAACTGAACCAGCAAGTGCACCGGATCATCCAAGTAATACCTCAGGTCCCACGAAGATTGCCAGATTGAGCAAGCTGTGGTTATTTTGTAGGTCTTAGTCCAACGAATAGAAAGGTAGTTTTGATTGTTGTAGGCGCATAAACAATAATAACAAACGCAGTAAATGGATAAGGTAGAGATAGTGAAGAGATGTCAGTTAAGACTTCGGAGTTGCTTCCTCTTATGGATTAACTCGTCATGCTCACTACTCCAATGATGAATTATTCCTTCAATGGCAAGACTGTAACTGATTAAACCATTGGTCATGGTCATTAATCTCCTCAAGTCCAGATCAAACATCCGAATGGACTAGATCAATCTGGGAGAGGGTGAATGATAGCTACGATTTTTGGAAATTGCACAATCGGCAAAAATTCCTTCCGGCAAGTGCACTGGTTATCGTCAAGTAAAAACTCACAATAGAGTGAGGTCGAATCCCACAAGGATTGGTTGAGTGAGCAATTTGGATTAGAAGTGTGTTCTAGTTGAGCGGAATCAAGATTTAGATGAGAATTGCGGAATCTTAAATTGCATGAATTAAAGAGCGATAAGCTAAATTACTGAAATTAAAAAGGGATCGGGGTGATTGCATGAATTTAATTGCAGAATGTAAAGAGAAAGTGGTAGATCAGAAATGGGGAATTCATTGGGTTTCAGGAGATATTGAGATCTCCGAATCAAAACATTTTTATCCTTTCCTCAACCAATGCATTCATTGAATTTTGCTTGGCAATCTTATATAATTGGATCCCAATCCTTTGGCTCACCAATTCTCTCTAAAAACAAACAAATTCCCAATCCCTTGGTTTAAATGTTCATAAGAAGAGATGATGCTCGATCACTGATTATACCACACAGTTTCATGAACCACAATTTGGTAGGATTACATGTCACAATATCCATCCAAACCCCAATCCAATTCACTGTGAGAAAGCTTCTCTAGCATGAATCCTACATTCCTTTCCCAAGGTTCCGAAGGATCTAGCAAATTGATCCAAA
Organism: Arachis duranensis; assembly: GCF_000817695.3. Classification (NCBI taxonomy): domain Eukaryota; kingdom Viridiplantae; phylum Streptophyta; class Magnoliopsida; order Fabales; family Fabaceae; genus Arachis; species Arachis duranensis. The sequence continues at coordinate 90,545,419 of NC_029780.3, forward strand.
AGTTTCCAAAAGTCCTAAAAAGTTCTAAAGTTCTCTCTAACTTAAATTCTATCCTATTTATACACTTTCTAAATTGAGCTTCTGTTGTGTTTCTTGGGCTTTGAGGCCTTTCCCTGATTTCCTTTTGCTTTGGGTTTATGATCCATAATCCTGATGAGGTTGCTGATCCAATTCTGTAACATTCATTGAGCCAACTTAGTGATAATCAAGTAATGACACATGACTCAACAAATTAAAATTCCAGACTCATCAATTCTTCAGGCCCAATCCCAAAAACCATGATATTCAATTGGGTTTCATACCAGAGTATGTTTAAGTTAATGTTTGTGCTCAAATGCTAACTTAAACTGCAATATCTTTGGCCCAGAAACCCTTTCAAAAAGTGGCGTTTAAGTTGCAGTTTAAGCTTCAGTTTAAGGTTAAACTGAAGCTTAAACGTGGAAATGGAAGAAGGCAACCCTGGAGGGTAAAGTAATCGAACACATTTAAGCTTCAGTTTAAGGTTAAACTGAAGCTTAAACGTGGAAATGGAAGAAAGCAACTACGGAGTGTGGAATGGTCGAACACGTTTAAGCTCCAGTTTAAGCTTAAACTGGAGCTTAAACGTGGAATTGAAGAAAGCAACCCTGGAGTGTGAATTTGGTCGAATACGTTTAAGCTTCAGTTTAAGGTTAAACTGAAGCTTAAACGTGGAAATGAGAAAGCAACCCTGGAGGAGAAAAATAGTCGAACACGTTTAAGCTCCAGTTTAAACTTAAACTGGAGCTTAAACATGGAAATGAGAAAGCAAACCCTAGAGTAGAAAAATAGTCGAACATGTTTAAGCTCCAGTTTAAGGTTACACTGGAGCTTAAATGTGGGAATGCTCCCTGGTGCATTTCCCATTTCTGGCGTTTAACTTCCAGTTTAAGGTTAAACTGGAGGTTAAACGCCAGTTTCAGCA
>NC_029780.3:90546372-90546926 GCF_000817695.3 Arachis duranensis
AACTGGAAGTTAAACGCCAGAATCATGAAAGCTGATTCTGGCGTTTAACTTCCAGTTTAAGGTTAAACTGGAGGTTAAACGCCACTTTCAGCATTATATGGTTTGGCAGTTTAAGTTCCAGTTTAAGCTTAAATTGGAACTTAAACTCCACATGTGATATTCAAGCTTCCTTTATTGATTTTGTTGCTTCCTTGCCTAGCCTCTTCTTCCCTGAAATCATCCAAACAACTGCATCAAAGTCTTGCAAAATTTCATGAGAATTCTTCCATGCATAGCATTCAAGTAATATAACTAAAAACTCATGGAATTTGCATCAAAATCATACTGTTTGGATGGTTCATTGCTTTGTTATTCATTTAACCATTCTTGGTTACTTTAAGCTCAAGAAAATGCATAAAACAACTAAAACTAACAGAAAAATGCTAGTGAAACTAGCCTAAGATGCCTTGGCATCACAACACCAAACTTAATACTTGCTTGTCCCCAAACAGGAAGCAATTACATTGGCTATATTAGCAAGCATTTGAAGTTCATCAGAAGGGTTTTATGCAGAA
>NC_029780.3:90546996-90547677 GCF_000817695.3 Arachis duranensis
ACTTTTGGTTGATAATCCCGGGTTAGTTAACCCAAGTTACCAAGTGTTGAAACACTCCTCAGAACCTATTCATCCAAGCATATCCTTAATACATAAACACCACAGGCATTTGTCTCAGAAGTTCAAACCATTGGTGCCTAGCTTATTTTCTCAATTTTTTTTTTGCTTTTTGGTTGCCCTTTTTCAGTGGCTTTTTCTTCTTCTTTTTCTTTCTTTTTCATGGCCAAAGACATTTATTCATCAAGATCCATAGATAGTATTCAACTTCTACACAAAAGTGATAATTCTACACTCAATTTCCAGTGATCTGACTAAACAATCAAGCATGCATACCACCACTTAATTCTACTTGATTTGTCACTAATTGAGCCAAGTTACTTTTGTTCAAACTTTTCTATTTTTGGAAACAGAACAAGCATGGCAAGCATTTGTTTAAGAAGGTGAAGTTATATCCAAACATCTAGGCATTCACTTTATTCAAGGCAGTAAACCAACACTCATACTAAAAACTTCACATTCCAAAAAGATTCAACAATTACAATTTAAACCAGAACAAGCATGCATTTGTTTGCCTTTTAAAGAATGGTCAAGGAGCAACACCACCTTGTGAAATTTCTTGTTTTCTCTTTGTTGCCAGGAAACAATTTGATTTCTCCTTCTTCTCCTAGTTGTTGCTTCATG
>NC_029780.3:90549336-90553243 GCF_000817695.3 Arachis duranensis
TTTAGGATTCTTTTCTGTGTCACTAGGGAACACTGCAGTTGACTTGGGGGCCTGTTGAGATAGCTCTCCTACTCGAGACTCCATCCTCTTGAGTTTTTCACCATGGTTCCTTAAAGTAGATCTCACATCATCCCTAAAGCTTTTCAACTCACTTATGTCCTGACCCATGTTTGCAAGCATTCCTTCTATCCTGTTTAATTGATCTTGAAATTGTTGGTTCGGATTGGATTGGGCAGGTTGATTATTTTGGCCATGATATGGTGGTTGGGAGTAAGTGTTTTGTGTGGCTTGGTATGATCTTTGGTTGGAGTTTTGGTATGAGGAATTGTTATGTTGGTTGGGGTTGTAAGGTTTGTGGTTTTGTGGTTGGGTTTGCTGGTTTCCCCACCCAAAGTTTGGGTGGTTTTTCCAGCCTGGGTTGTAATTGTTTGAATGTGGATCATATGGTTGCCTTTGTTGATTTCCCACATAGTTGGCCTCTTCCTAATCACCTCCTTCAGTGCTTACTTCCTCTTGATCTTGTGTGTGTATTGCAGCCACTTGATTTGTTTTTAAATTCCTGGTGAGCTCTGCTAGTTGCTTGGCAAACACCTTATTTTGGGCTAGAATTGTATCAACATGGTTCAGCTCCATAACTCCCTTAGTGTTGTGTCTCTCTGAAGCATAGTAGTACTCATTCTCAGCCACTGTCTCAATCACTTCAATGGCTTCTTCCACAGTCTTTTTCCTATTCAATGAACCTCCTGATGAATGGTCTACAGCCTTCCTTGATTCATAAGAAAGTCCATCATAGAAAATATGCAATTGCACCCAGTCATGGAACATGTCTGGTGGGAATTTCCTTGTCAAATCCTTGAACCTCTCCCATGCCTCGTAGAGCGTTTCACCATCTTGTTGTCTAAAAGTCTGAACCTCAGATCGAAGCCTATTGACCTTTTGTGGGGGGTAGAAACGTGCCAGAAACTTATTAGGTCCAGCAATTTTAATTGAGTCTTTCACCTTTTTACTCCCATTAGTTAAAATTCTGGCTTTTAGAATTCAGGACTCCCTCTTACCGAGAAGATCCTAACATCTAGAATGTCTCTCAGCTTCTTCCTAGCTTCTTTCCTATTTCTAATGTCTTGAATTTTTTCGGGATGCCCATAATTGCACCCAAATAGAGAAGGATTGAATCTCTTCTTCCTCTGAGCCTTCTGAATTAGACCAATTTTTAACATGAAGAATAAAATCTTTGAATATCCATGGAGAACTATGCTCAATTCTCATTGTGTCTAGCTCATTATCGAAAAAGAATTGAAATCTATTGTCTCCCCTTGTAACTGCCCAAAACCCTGCAAGGCTCTTCCATATCGCCTTCAGTGCATTATCCATTGTTTCAGTTGAGAATCTCTTTTCTGAAAATAATCTACTCATCAGACTCTTTAAACATACCTTCACTCTTTTCCATACATCCTCTCCTGCCAATTATACTAGATCATCCTCATCCTCTTCACTCCTCAGATCAAGATTACGTCTTCTCTCTCCACCTAGAGTCCTGGATCCATGTTGATGATTCTCTAATTTACTTGCGTATAAATTGATTGAAAAAGGAGAGAAACATGTTTGTGATGGGAAGAATTTTAAAATTTTTTATATAAAGTCCTCACAGAGCACTAAAGCCCTAACAAAACACTAAATTCCTAATGGACACTTATTTTCTTTCACATAACTTGAAAAAATTATTGGTAAGATAACATTGGGAATATAAAGTTGGTAAAAATAATGTCTGTAGGCTATTAATTAGTTTTGGTTGGTGAACAATTTTTTAAAGAGTAAACACCCAATTCGGTCTTTGTCCATTTTTACGAAGGACAAAGTGATTTCTGTCCAAAGAAAGGAGACACTTCGACTCTTAACCATTTTATTTTGGGACGATACGATCCCTCTATAAAAGAATCTGTTAAATAATAACAAAAATTAGTTTTGTGGGGAATTTTAAACTTTCACAAAATTCTTTTCAACAATATAACCAATTACTACCACTACTACCACTATCTTCTACATCCTCATTATTATTATTCCTATCTCTATTATTTTTATTGCTTTATCATCATCATTATCTCCTCTACCGTCATCATCACCAATACTAATATTATCGACATTAAAATTCTCTTCTTTCCTTTCTTATTCGTTGTTATTCTTTTCCTTTAAAAGATATTTGTACTGCAATTACCTTTTTTTGCGGTATCATTTTTATCAATGATTTTTCTTCACTTAACCACCATTGGTGAAGAAATTTTTCAAAAACAAACTTATCAATACTTTGTGAAGGTTTAAGACCCTCACAAAATACAAATAAAATTTCCACAAAACTAATTTTTGTTATTATTTAACGAATTTTTTAACAGATGGATCGTATTTTCCCAAAATAAAAAGGTTGAGGATTGAAGTGTCTCTTTTTTTTGAATAAGGATCGCTTTGTCCTTCGTTAAAATGGACAAGGACCGGGTTGGGTGTTTACTCTTTTTTAAAAATGAAAAAGTTCAATTCATCGAAAGGAAATAACAACATATATAGATGAATAATATTTAAGATTTTAGGGCTTGTTTGGGTGAGGTTTTAATAATTTTTTTAAGTTATCTTTTTTTTAAAAATCTTATAAAAAAGTAAAAGTAATTTTATTATGTAGATAACTCATGCAAAAAGATCTTTTTATTTATTACTTATGTTTGAGTATAATCATATAAAAGTACTTTTTGTTTATTTATTACGTAAAAATATCTTTTTTTTAAAGAAAAAAGATCTTTTAAAAAAAGATGTAAATTGTAGCTTCTCAAAAAAGATGTTTTTTATTTTTCTAGTACTTTTACTTTTACTACAAGAAATTTATCAAATATGCTAAAAAATAAAAAAAATCTTTTTCTATTAAAAAAATATCTTTTTTTATCGACTTAATGACGGCCAAATAAGTATGTAATTTAGTTTTATTTTTCTTAATTATTAAATAATTAAAAATTTAAATATATGGCTTTATAAAAAATTAAAAACATAGAATAAAATTCAAAGCTCCTTTATTTAAAATTTAGAAGAAAAATTAAAAGAAAAAAAATTAGGATATCAATCATTTTAGCATATGAGCAAAACAAATCTGTACAAAATACATACAAATCCAAACAATTCTTGTGCAAGAGCATATAAAATGTATAATTATTTATGTACTTCTATTTATTAGTTTAAATTTTTAAAATAAATAATTTGATAAAAATATTTTATAGAAGCCAAATGCCTTTAAACCGTTTTCAATATTATTTTTCTTCTCTTTTATGTTTTTTTATATAAATTGAAGTTTGAAATTTGTTTTGATGGTAAACAATTTTAAAGAGATTGATTAATTTTATGAGTCATATCATGAAATTATAAGAAAAAAAATGAGAAAACGAAAGTTGAGACAGAAAAAAAATTTCTTAGAGAATTAGTTTAGTTTTATGTTGAATAGATCTATTGAGGCTATATAATTGCTTGTTATAATATTATTTATTCTAAAAGTTTAAATTAATAGAAAGAGGCACATAAATAGTTATAATTTTAAAATACGCCTTCTAAAATAAATGTTTTTTGGGATAATTTAAATTTTTTATATAATTTTTTATTTACTTTATGCTATTTTTAATCTTTTAAAAAATAATAAAAAATATAAAAATTATATCTTTAATTTGCTGAAAAAAATGATAGATAAATCCCAAAGTAATAAGAATGATCTACATAGAGTGTTTATAGACATGGAAAAAGTATATGTTATTGTAATATAATATTGGATAGAAAATGTTTACTCATTCCATTATTAGCTTTTACTTAGATATAGGTTATCATTTTTATATTAACAATATTTTTATTTTATATATAATTATTGTTATTTATTATAAACAAG
>NC_029780.3:90553358-90558494 GCF_000817695.3 Arachis duranensis
ATTTGATTTGAGAGAAATATTATCAATTATTCTAATTGCAAAATGGTTATATTTTGATAATGTTTTATTTTTTTGGTAATTAGTTGGAGTCTTTTATAGATTATCTATTTGAACATAGTTTGTTCCACTCTAAAACAGATTAGAAAAAGATAGAAGATCGTCAACATAGTTTATTAGAGGCTGCAGGGACTAAAAGAACTTTGTAGTTGAAAGTGGAATGCAGCAGCGAATTATGAAAAAGGTGGTAATTCGTTTGAGGGATCATAAATATAGTAGCTTTCACGTGAGTGACTTGAACCATGTTCAAATAAATAATTCGTAGAAGGCTCCAATGAATTATACAAAAATAAAATTGGACTAAAGTGTAATATTTTTGCAACTAGAACAATTGGGTAATTTTTTTCTCAAAATAATTTATTTAAGTAAATTGCCTGCAGGTTCTCTTTTATTTTATTTAATTCTTATTCAGACATCAGTCTATAATTTTAATTTTATTTGCTACTCTGGTGAAGATTAAGAGGCATCAAGCCATCAACTCAAAGAAGCTGCTCTATCGCCATGCTTCTTAATTTAGTTATTGGGTTTATTTTCTTGGGGTTGAACTTGATTAAAGTTCAGTCCAAATGCATAATCCAAGATCTGTGCACTATCACAAAAAATGTTAAAAATATAGTTTCGCGAATAAAATTTTAACAAAATAGTATACGAAGAATTAAAGCCATTTTTACTATCTTCCATAAGCTCTTTCTGTTGTAAGAGAAAATAATAATATTGTATTTTTTATTTTCATATTAGTAAAATATTTATTAATTATCACCTTTTGTTATATCTTTCATAATTTTTTTAAACAACACTCAAATTTTATTTCAGGGAGTAAAATTATTCTACGCACATCAAATTAACAGAGCTATTTTAGTTAATTATCAATAAATTATATAATTCAAATGGTATATTTTTTTTTTCTTTTTATTAAGAGATTTTGGATTCAAATCTCACTTTTAATTTTGGAAAAGAAGAAGATAATAAAATTATTTTAATTGATAATATATACCCTAAATAAGTTTTGTTTTTCAATTTTAAAGTTTATATATAGTTAAAATATAGCTGGATACAATAACAATTTACTGAATCAGTCATTAATTCATTATCATCAAGATGTGTTTAAGATGTGATATAAAGTAATGCGACTTACGAGAGTACGAGGTGAGTCTGAAAATATTTGTTTATCCAAAAGTGTGAATAATGTGAGCATATTTTACCTAATACTTTCTCTTCTTCGTAACTTTAATAAGAACAATACCTAACTCTCACAATAATTGCACTTAAGTTCAAATTTTGACGTTTTAGTACGAAAGTAACTCCATTTTGTCTTTAGCTAATAATTATTGTTATCCTTGCCAATATACAATGGAAGCATGAGACAGATGTTTGTATAAGAAGAGCACAAGACCAGCACATTTCAAGTTTTCATATCAAAACAGTAAAGTAACCATTCCCATTGACAACAATATATATTTCATACTTGACAAATGAATTTTTAATGCCCAATTGTACATTTGACGTGTGTATTAGGCATTGATGCATGAGAAAAGTTGTTGGAATGGGATGCTCCAGCAATCAATGGTTGCATTTTTTTAATTTTTATACTGAACCTAACCCCTAATAATTCGGACAGTATAACGTTATATCTCGGATTCTCATTTTGAATTAACATTTAAATTTGATCAATTACTACAAAAAAAATAAAAAAATCTATGGTTACAGTAAAAAATTGTGACCACAACTGGTAAAAAAAAATGTTTATAAATTTATAATTATAGTTTTTTATTTATGGTCATGATTTTTCTATCATAACTTATTCTACTATGGCCATAGATCTGTGGTTATGATTTTTTATCTTATGGTTATGATTTCTATGATTACGATTGCATTATTTAAATTTTGGTATTTTAAACCACGTTTTTTTTACCGTGACCATAACTTACTCTATGGTCGTCCTTTTGTAAAATTGTTACCATAACTTAATTTATAGTCATGGTTTTTACTATGACCATAACTTAGCTATGGTCATCCTACTCAAAAATCGTGATCATAGTTTACTCTATGGTTATTCTTTTTTAAAATCGTGATCATAATTTACTATACTTTTTGAATTTTTTTTTAAAGCATAATCAGATCCCAAAATTATAATAATCATAAAATAAATTTAAAAAGGAAAAATTCAAGAAATCTAAATCTTAAAATTTAGGGTAAAAAACCTAAATAAACCAAAGAGAGATCTTTATTACCTAAATCAGCCAAAACAAGAAATTTTTCAGCAATCCACCAAGTAGCCAATATATATAATTCGAATCAACATGATTCGAACTCCAAATGCAAGTAATTCAAAACAACTTGATTCGAATTACGTTTGAGACAAATTGCATGTAATTCGAATCAAGTAGATTCGAATTAGTGAAGCATAAATCGAATCAAGTTGATTCGAACTAGTAGGCAAACGTGACTAGAGGGAGTTCGAATCATATTGATTCGAATTACTCATTGTTGAAGTTCGAATTAACCTGATTCGAATTATGTGTATATAGTTCAACTTTGGTTGTTTTGAATTAGTGTGTTCCAAGCCTATGTATATACGTGATGAACGTGAGTTGCTCTCAAAAAGTACGTAGCATAAACATTAAAAAGGATTCTCTAAATTAACGGATTTTGCAAGGTAAGTAACGAAACTAATATAAATAAGCAAAGTAACATAGTTCTCATAGTGCCTGATACAATGTAACCACTAATAAACATACAGACATCATCTGATGAAGTAAATGACTAGTACATACAATAGTGATAACGGAAATACATAAACATAAGTATGTAACAATCGACACCGACAATGAACTAACAAACAAGACACTACACAAATCATCTAAAAGATGCGATCCCGTGAAGCAACGTCGAGGAACCCGTGTACTATGACCTCTCCGGATTAGCGGCTCCTCATCCTCTATGTCATCCTCCTCATCATCCTGGGGTGGCTAGGCAAGTCTGGTAGGCTGGATATGTAACGGCCGGGATGAAGAAGGCCCGATAACTGACTGTGATCCAGCACAAGCTGCTGATGGTGGTGTACCGCCCAGGACAAAATGCTCAGTCTGAGGTACGGATGGAGGCTCATTCAGATCTACATCTAAATGTGCCTGTGACCCCGAAGTCTAACCAACTCGACGGGCAGCCTCATCCTCCTGCATGATGGCAGTGATCTCGTCAAGGAAGTGGTCCCCACCGTAGTCAGCATCAAGACCATCACCGGCAAGAAAGTCTGAATACATGGTGCCCGGACTGACCCATGGTGTACTCTCATGTAGTGTATGATTGGTGCACGAAATTGTGATCATCAACAACGGCACCAATGACTTGGTAGCTCTCACATGTGAATTATACTTAGTCACAACTCCGCACAACTAACCAGCAAGTGCACTGGGTCGTCCAAGTAATACCTTACGTCAGTAAGGGTCGATCCCACGGAGATTGTTGGTATGAAGTGATGACAAGTCATCATATACCTATTTTTCTATGCTTTTTCATACAAGAAATTGATGATTAGTGCTTAAATATTGCATTCTTTTGTACTTAATTGGAAGATTTTCTTGATATTTTAATTTTATAAATCTTGTAGAAAATAAGAAGAAAAAGAAGCAAAGAAGCACAAAAAAAGGAGAAAAAAAGAGCTTTGGGGTACACTTTGAAGTTGGGGTACACTTTGGAGCCTTAGGCCACGCTTTTAAAAGCGTGGCCCATGACCAAATCAAGGAAGGAAGCAGCCAGCACGCACACTGCCCTGCTCTTGCCAAGGGCAGGGCAGAATCGTGATGCAAGAACATGACCATGCCTACTTCAAAGGGCTATAACTTGAGCTACAAACGTCCAATTGATATGCTTCCAGTTGCGTTGGAAAGCTGACATTCAGAGCTTTCCAACGATATATAGCAATCCATATTTGGCGTCCAATTGAGGCAGGAACGAAAGGCATCTTTAAGGGCCAAAAATAAGCAAAAATAAACCAAGGAAAAGGAGTAGCGTGTGCATCCACCAAGTTTCGAACTTGGAACTTCATCTTTTGGAAACACTGCCCTGCCCTCCGCGAGGGCAGGGCAGCATTTTGTGGTGCACACACACGCACCAGATTGGCGCACCAAGGCATCCTTCGGCAGCACCAGCAGCACGCACAAGCACCAAATTGGCGCACCAGATTTTTCTGCCCTGCCCTCCGCAAGGGCAGGGCAGCATCTTCACACACCAAGCCCACACCATGCTCGCACCAAGGACGCACGCACCAAATCTTGCCCTGCCCTCCACAAGGGCAGGGCAGCCTCCTGGAAGTGTCATGGGCCAAAAATCAACCAAAATTCATTTAAATTCAATTCTTCTCCAAATTGAATCAAGGCCAACCAAACCCATTTCTCCTCAAATCCAAAGCAAGCAAAGCCCACATCATCACTCAAAGGCACATGGATCAAGTAAATTAGGATTTTCATTTTTGTAATTTATTTTAATTTCATTTTCATTTTATCTTGTAAAGCCTATATAAGGCATCATTTCCATCTTTGTAAAGGAGGCAGCTCCATTAGAAAGCTCTCTTAGTTTTCATTTTCATTTTGGATCTTGGGTGGAGAATTGAAGAACTTCTGTTTCAATTCCACCTTGAGATCTCTTGTTAATCTTTCTGCATAATTCAAAATCCATTTGCTGTTTCAAATCTTCTTCTTCTGCAACTTTAGCTTTTCTGTTTTGGATCTTGAATTGAGGTTGAAGAGCTCCATTGATTCAAATTCTGAGAATCATCTTCCACTCTTCCTCTCAATTGATCTAAGGATTGGGTTTTAATCTTCTCTGCTATTTTTAAACCTCAGTTTCTTCTGCAATATATTTTCTGACTGAGCAAAGGGGAATTGAGATCCAGATTTGCTTCCTGAGTTCATTGCTCTTCTTGGATCCTCAAATCCTCTTTTAGATTTTACAATTGAGCTAAGTTTCTTTCTGTTTTGTTCTTCAAGCAATTTTCATCTCTGTTTGAATCTGCTACACTTACTTCATCTTTTATTTCTTTGCTTGATTGCATTTTACATTTTCTTATTGAAGTTTTAA
>NC_029780.3:90559262-90570926 GCF_000817695.3 Arachis duranensis
ATCAGTCACGCGTTCATAGGTGAGAATGATAATGAGTGTCACGGATCATTACATTCATCATGTTGAAGTGCAACGAATATCTTGGAATAGGAATAAGTTGAATTGAATAGAAAATAGTAGTAATTGCATTGAAACTTGAGGTACAGCAGAGCTCCACACCCTTAATCTATGGTGTGTAGAAACTCCACCATTGAAAATACATAAGTGAAAGGTCCAGGCATGGCCGAATGGCCAGCCCCCATGATCTGAGAATTAAACGTCCCAAGATGCCTAATACAATAGAAAACTATCCTATTTATACTAGACTAGCTGCTAGGGTTTACAAGAGTAAGTAATTGATGCATAAATCTACTTCCAGGGCCCACTTGGTGTATGTTTGGGCTGAGCTTGATCTATCCATGAGCTGAGGCTTCTCTTGGAGTTGAACACCAAGTTGTAACGTGTTTTCGGCGTTCAACTCTGGTTCGTGACGTGTTTCTGGCGTTTGACTCCAGACAGCAACATGGACTGGCATTGAGCGCCAGTTTACGTCGTCTAATCACGAATAAAGTATGGACTATTATATATTGCTGGAAATCTCTGGATGTCTACTTTCCAACGCCGTTGAGGGAACACCATTTGGAGTTCTGTAGCTTCAGAAAATCTATTTCGAGTGCAGGGAAGTCAGATTCCAACAGCATCAGCAGTCCTTTGTCAGCCTCCTTATCAGAGTTTTGCTCAGGTCCCTCAATTTCAGCCAGAAATTACCTGAAATCACAAAAAAATACACAAACTCATAGTAAAGTCCAGAAATGTGAATTTAGCATAAAAACCAATGAAAATATCCCTAAAAGTAACTAGACCATACTAAAAACTACCTAAAAATAATGCCAAAAAGCGTACAAATTTTCCGCTCATCACAACACCAAACTTAAAATATTGCTTGTCCCCAAGCAACTGAAAATCAACTAGGATGAAAAGAAGAGAATATACTATAAATTCCAAAATATCAATGAATATTAATTCTAATTAGATGAGCGGGACTTGTAGCTTTTTGCTTCTGAACAATTTTGGCATCTCACTTTTTCCCTTGAAGTTTAGAATGATTGGCTTCTCTAGGAACTTAGAATTTCGGATAGTGTTATTGATTCTCCTAGTAAAGTATGTTGATTCTTGAACACAACTACTTTTATGAGTCTTGGCCGTGGCCCTAAGCATTTTGTTTTCCAATATTACCACCGGATACATAAATGCCACAGACACATAATTGGGTGAACCTTTTCAGATTGTGACTCAGCTTTGCTAGAGTCCCCAGTTAGAGGTGTTCAGAGCTCTTAAGCACACTCTTTTTGCTTTGGATCATGACTTTAACCACTCAGTCTCAAGCTTTTCACTTGGACCTTTATGCCACAAGCACATGGTTAGGGACAGCTTGATTTAGCCGCTTAGGCCTGGATTTTATTTCCTTGGGCCCTCCTATCTTTTGATGCTCAAAGCCTTGGATCCTTTTACCCTTGCCTTTTGGTTTTAAGGGCTATTGGCTTTTTCTGCTTGCTTTTTTTTTCTTTCTATTTTTTTCGATTTTTTTTCACAGGCTTTTGCTTTTTCACTGCTTTTTCTTGCTTCAAGAATCAATTTCATGATTTTTCAGATCATCAATAACATTTCTCTTTGTTCATCATTATTTCAAGAGCCAACAAATTTAACATTCATAAACAACAAGATCAAAAATATGCACTGTTTAAGCATTCATTCAGAAAACGAAAAGTATTTTCACCACATCAATATAATTAAATTAAATTCAAGGACAATTTTCGAAATTCATGTACTTCTTGTTCTTTTGAATTAGAAACATTTTTTTTAAGAGAGGTGAAGGATTCATGGAATTATTTATAGCCTTAAGACATAGTTACTACATACTAATGATCATGAAGTAGATACACAAAACATAAATAGACATGAAGCATAGAAATCAAAAAACAGAGAAATAAGAACAAGGAATGAGTCCACCTTAGCGACGTCTTCTTCTTGAAGGACCAATGATGTCCTTAAGCTCTTCTATGTCCCTTCCTTGCCTTTGTTGCTCCTCCCTCATTGCTCTTTGATCTTCTCTTATTTCATGGAGAATGATAGAGTGCTCTTGATGTTCCACCCTTAATTGTTCCACATTGTAACTCGAATCTTCTAAGGAAGTGTTGAGTTGTTCCCAATAGTTGTTGGCTGGAAAGTGCATCCCTTGAGGCATCTCCGGGATTTCTTGGTGATGAGCTTCCTCATGCATCCCTTGGGCTCCATGAGTGGGCTCTCTTGTTTGCTCCATCTTTTTCTTAGTGATGGACTCGTCCTCCTCAATGAGGATGTCTCCTTCTATGATAACTCCAGCTGAGTAACATAGATGGCAAATAAGATGAGGAAAAGCTAGCCTTGCCAAAGTAGAGGACTTATCGGCTATTTTGTAGAATTTATGGGAGATGACTTCATGAACTTCTATTTCCTCTCCCATCATGATGCTATGAATCATGATGGCCCGATTCACAGTGACTTTAGATCGGTTGCTAGTGGGAATGATGGAGCGTTGAATGAACTCCAACCATCCTCTAGCCACAAGCTTGATGTCCAGTCTTCTTAGTTGAACTGGCTTGCCTTTGGAGTCTCTTTTCCATTGAGCTCCTTCTACACACATGTTCATAAGGACTTGGTCCAACCTTTGATTAAAGTTGACCCTTCTAGTGTAGGGGCGTTCATCTCCTTGCATTATGGGCAAGTGGAATGCCAACCTCACTTTTTCCGGACTAAAATCTAAGTATTTCCCCCGAACCATTGTAAGAAAATTCTATGGACTCGGGTTCATACTTTGATCATGGTTCCTAGTGATCCATGCATTGGCATAGAACTCTTGAACCATTAAAATTCTGACTTGTTGAATGGGGTTGGTTAGAACTTCCCAACCTCTTCTTTGGATCTCATGTCGGATCTCCAGATACTCATTTTTCTTGAGCTTGAAAGGGACCTCAGGGATCACCTTCTTCTTGGCCACAACATCATAGAAGTGGTCTTGATGGATTCTCCGGCCTTGGGTGCGATCAATGGTTATGGAAAAACAAAAAGCTTATGCTTTTACCACACCAAACTTAAAATATTGCTTGCCCTCGAGAAAGAGAAGAAAGAAGAGAAGAAGAAGAAGAAGAAAAGAAGGAGGAGAAGGGGAGGTGTAGGTTTCGGCCAAGGTATAGAAGAGGGGGTTGTGTTGTGAGAAAAATGAAGTACAATGGAGCGGTATATATAGGGAGGGGGGAGAGGGTAGGTTCGGCTATTTAGGGTGGGTTTGGGTGGGAAAGATTTTTGAATTTTAAAGGTAGGTGGGGTTTATGGGGAAGAGTGGATGGATGTGAGTGGTGAATGGGGTAATTGGGAAGAGAGATTGAGGTGATTGGTGAAGGGTTTTGGGGAAGAGTGTTTATTGGAAAGAGAGAATGAATGTTGAGAAGAGGGGAGAATATGTTAGGTGGGGATCCTGTGGGGTCCACAGATCCTGAGATGATCCTGTGGGGTCCACAGATCCTGAGGTGTCAAGGATTTACATCCCTGCACCAATTAGGAATGTAAAATTCCTTAGCATACCATTCTGGTGTTTAAACGCCAAAGTGATGCACGTTCTGGGCGTTCAACGCCCATGTATAGCATGTTTCTGGCGTTGAACGCCAGTTCCATGCTTGTTACTGGCGTTCAGCGCCAGCTTTCTTCAGGGCACATTCCTGGTGTCCAAACGCCAGGATGTTGCTTGTTTCTGGCGTTCAGCGCCAGATCCATGCTCTGTTCTGGCGTTGAACGCCAGCCAGATGTACCTTACTGGCGTTTAAACGTCAGTAAGTTCTTCCTCCAGGGTGTGATTTTTCATCTGCTGTTTTTGATTCTGTTTTTAATTTTAATATTTTTTTCGTGACTCCTCATAATCATGAACCTACTAAAACACAAAATAACAATAAAAATAAAAATAAAATTAGATAAATAAAAATTGGGTTGCCTCCCAACAAGCGCTTCTTTAATGTCAATAGCTTGACAGTGGGCTCTCATGGAGCCACAAAGGTGATCAGGTCAATGTTGTGGACTCCCAACACCAAACTTAGAGTTTGGATATGGGGGTTCAACACCAAACTTAGAGTTTGGTTATGGTCTCCCAGCACCAAACTTAGAGTTTGATTGTGGGGGCTCTGTTTGACTCTGTATTGAGAGAAGCTCTGCATGCTTACTCTCCCTTGTTACAGAAGGATAGCCCTGTGCCTTAAACACAAGGTAGTCCCTATTCAATTGAATGACTAATTCTCCTCTATTAACATCAACACAGCACCTGCTATGGCTAGGAAAGGTCTTCCAAGGATGATGCATTCATCTCCTTCCTTCCTAGTGTCTAAGATTATGAAATCAGCAGGGATGTAAAGGCCTTCAACCTTTACTAACACGTCCTCTACTAATCCATAAGCCTGTCTTATTGACTTGTCTGCCAATTGTAATGAGAATAAGGTAGGTTGTACCTCAATGATCCCTAATTTCTCCATTACAGAGAGTGGCATAAGATTTATGCCTAACCCCAGGTCACACAGAGCCTTTTCAAAGGTCATGCTGCCTATGGTACAAGGTATTAAGAATTTGCCAGGATCTTGTCTCTTTTGAGGTAAGATTTTCTGAACCCATGTATCTAGTTCACTAATGAGCAAGGGAGGTTCACCTTCCCAAGTCTCATTACCAAACAACTTGACATTCAGCTTCATGATGGCTCCTAGATATTGAGCAACTTGCTCTCCAGTCATATCTTCATCCTCTTCTGAGGAAGAATAGTCTTCAGAGCTCATGAATGGCAGAAGGAGATTTAGTGGAATCTCTATGGTCTCTATATGAGCCTCAGATTTCTTTAGGTCCTTAATAGGGAACTCCTTCTTGTTTGAGAGACGTCCCAGGAGGTCTTCCTCACTAGGATTTTTGTCCTTCTCCTCCCTTGTGCATTTGGCCATATTGATTACATCAATGGCCTTACACTCTGCTTTTGGATTTTCTTCTGTATTTCTTGGGAGAATACTGGGAGGAGTTTCAATGATTTTCTTACTCAGCTGGCCCTCTTGTGCCTCCAAATTTCTAATGGAGGATCTTGTTTCACTCATGAAACTTAAAGTGGCCTTAGACAGATTAGAGATTATGTTTGATAGGTTAGAGGGGCTCTATTCAGAATTCTCTCTCTGTTGCTGAGAAGATGATGGAAAAGGCTTGTTATTGCTTAGCATGTTTCTTCCACCATTATTAAAGCCTTGTTGAGGCTTTTGTTGATCCTTCCATGAGAAATTTGGATGATTTCTCCATGATGAATTATAGGTGTTTCCATAAGGTTCACCCATGTAGCTAACCTCTGCCATTGCAGGGTTTTCAGGATCATAAGCTTCTTCAGAAGCTGCCTCTTTAGTACTGTTGGATGCATTTTTCCATCCATTCAGACTTTGAGAAATCATGTTGACTTGCTGAGTCAACACTTTGTTCTGAGCTAATATGGCATTCAGAGCATCAATTTCAAGAACTCCCTTCCTCTGAGGCGTCCCACTATTCACGGAATTCCTCTCAGAAGTGTACATAAATTGGTTATTTGTAACCATGTCAATAAGTTCTTGAGCTTCTGCAGGTGTTTTCTTTAGGTGAATGGATCCACCTGCAGAATGGTCCAATGACATCTTGGAAAACTCAGATAGACCATAATAGAATATATCTAATATGGTCCATTCTGAAAACATGTCAGAACATGCCATCCATCTTGGACGTTGGTTTAGTGAAATCACCTAGCATTCTCCTTGCATTATTGTTGTTGGGTTCGGCTGCTATCTCCTTTTCTTGTTCAAAAGTTTCAGAAAGGTTGTCTCTGGATTGTTGTAATTTAGCTTCTCTTAGTTTTCTCTTCAAAGTCCTTTCAGGTTCTGGATCAGCTTCAACAAAGATGCCTTTTTCCTTATTCCTGTTCATATGTAAGAGAAGAGAACAAGAAAAGAAGAGGAATCCTCTATGTCACAATATAGAGATTTCTTTATGTTAGTAGAAGAAGAAAGGGAATAGGAGTGAAGAAGAATGAATAGTCTAAACAAAGGGTAAAGGTAGGGGTAGTGATTTGAGATGAAGAGAGGAGAAGAGAAGTGTTAGTAAATAAATAAATAAATAGAAGAAGAGGAGAGGGAAGGAATTTCGAAAATAAATTTGAAAAGAAGTTAAATGATTTTCGAAAATAAAAGATAAGATAGAATTAAGATTAAAATTTAAAACAATTAGTTAATTAAAAAGAATTTTTGAAAAAAAGGGAGGTATTTTCGAAAATTAGAGAGGAAAAAGTAGTTAGGTGGTTTTGAAAAAGATAAGAAACAAACAAAAAGTCAAATAGTTAGTTGAAAAAGATATTAAAATCAAATTTGAAAAGATAAGAAGATAAGAAGTTAGATAAGATATTTTGAAATCAAATTTTTGAAAAAAGATAAAATTTTGAAAAGGATATGATAAAAGATAAGATAAAAAGATATGATAAAAAGATATGATAAAAAGATAAGATTTTTAAGAAAAAGATATTTTGAAAAAGATTTAATTTTTGAAATTAAAATTGATTACTTAACTAACAAGAAACTAAAAAGATAGGATTCTAGAATTTAAAGATTGAACCTTTCTTAACAAGAAAGTAACAAACTTCAAATTTTTGAATCAATCACATTAATTGTTAGTGTAATATCGAAATTTTGAAATAAAATTAAGAAAAATATTTTTGAAAAAATATTTTGAAATTTTCAAAATTAATAAGATAAAAATGAAAAAAGATTTGATTTGAAAAAGTTTTGAAAAGATAAGATTTTTAAAATTGAAAATTTGACTTGTAAGAAACAACTAATTTTTAAAATTTTTTGACCAAGTCAACCCAAAATTTCAAAAGTTTGGAGAGAAATAAGGAAAAGATATTTTTTATTTTTGAATTTTTGATGATGAGAGAGAAAAACACAAAAGTGACCCAAAACATGAAAATTTTGGATCAAAACACAAGATGCATGCAAGAACACTATGAATGTCAAGATGAACACTAAGAACACTTTGAAGATCATGATGAACATCAAGAACATAATTTTGAAAAATTTTTGATTCAAAGAAAACATGCAAGACACCAAACTTAGAAATCTTTAATGCATGGACTCTAACAAACGAAAAATGCATATGAAAAACAAGAAACAACACAAAACAAGAAATCATCAAGATCAAATAAGAAGACTTACGAAGAACAACTTGAAGATCATGAAGAACACTATGAATGCATGAAATTTTTGAAAAAATGCATAAATTTTAAAAGCATGCAATTGACTCCGAACTTAAAAATTGACTCAAGACTCAAACAAAAAACACAAAATATTTTTTATTTTTATGATTTTTTGATTTTTTTTTGTATTTTCTTTTATTTTTTTTGAAAATATTCTTCAGAAAAACGAAAATAAAGAAAAATTTTTGAAGGATTTTTGAAAACTTTTTTGAAAAGAAAATAAAAAGAAAATTACCTAATCTGAGCAACAAGATGAACCGTTAGTTGTCCAAACTCGAACAATCCCCGGCAACGGCGCCAAAAACTTGGTGCACGAAATTGTGATCATCAACAATGGCTCCAATGACTTGGTACCTCTTACACGTGAATTACACTTAGTCACAACTCCGCACAACTAACCAGCAAGTGCACTGGGTTGTCCAAGTAATACCTTACGTGAGTAAGGGTCGATCCCATGGAGATTGTTGGTATGAAGCAATCAATGGTCATCTTGAAAATCTCAGTCAGGCTGATTCAAATATGATTGGATTAGATATTCAAAAGATAAATAAAATAAACAGGAAATAAAGATAAAGTTACTCATGTAATCCAATGGTGGGAATTTCAGATAGGTGCTTGGGGGTGCCGTGTTCCTTCTGAATCTCTACTTTCTTATTACATTCATCCAATCCTTCTTACTCCTTTCCATGGCAAGCTGTATGTAGGGCATCACCGTTGTCAATGGCTACATCCCATCCTATCAGTGAAAATGGTCCAAATGCTCTGTCACAGCACGGCTAATCATCTGTCGGTTCTCAATCAGGTTGGAGTAGAATCCAGTGATTCTTTTGCGTCTGTCACTAACGCCCAGCCTTCAGGAGTTTGAAGCTCGTCACAGTCATTCAATCCCAGAATTCTACTCGGAATACCACAGACAAGGTTAGACTTTCCGGATTTTCATGAATGCCGCCATCAATTCTAGCTTATACCACAAAGATTCTGATTAAGGAATCCAAGAGATATGCACCCGGTCTAAGGTAGAACGGAAGTGGTTGTCAATCACGCGTGTTCATAGGTGAGAATGATGATGAGTGTCACGGATCATCACATTCATCAAGTTGAAGTGCAACGAATATCTTAGAACAGGAATAAATCGAATTGGATAGAAAATAATAGTAATTGCATTGAAACTTGAGGTACAGCAAAGCTCCACACTCTTAATCTATGGTGTGTCGAAACTCCACCGTTGAAAATACATAAGTGAAAGGTCTAGGCATGGCCGAATGGCCAGCCCCCATGATCTGAGAATTAAACGTCCCAAGATGTCTAATGCAATAGAAAACTATCCTATTTATACTAGACTAGCTACTAGGGTTTATAGGAGTAAGTAATTGATGCATAAATCCACTTCCAGGCCCACTTGGTGTATGTTTGGGTCGAGCTTGATCTATCCACGAGCTGAGGCTTCTCTTGGAGTTGAACGCCAAGTTGTAACGTGTTTTGAGCGTTCAACTCTGGTTCGTGACGTGTTTCTAGCATTTGACTCCAGACAGCAACATGGAACTGGCGTTGAGCGCCAGTTTACGTCGTCTAATCACGAATAAAGTATGGATTATTATATATTGCTGGAAAGTTCTGGATGTTTACTTTCCAACGCCGTTGAGAGTGCACCATTTGGAGTTCTTTAGCTCCAGAAAATCCATTTCGAGTGCAGGGAGGTCAGATTCCAACAGCATCAGCAGTCCTTTGTCAGCCTCCTTATCAGAGTTTTGCTCAGGTCCCTCAATTTCAGCCAGAAATTACCTGAAATCACAGAAAAACACACAAACTTATAGTAAAGTCCAAAAATGTGAATTTAGCATAAAAACCAATGAAAACATCCCTAAAAGTAACTAGATCATACTAAAAACTTCCTAAAAACAATGCCAAAAAGCGTATAAATTATCCGCTCATCAATGATCGTCGCCGGGAACACCAAAAAAGTAATCTCCGAGAGGCCCCTCCCCCAGTCCAGCATCAACATGACCCAAAGGATCTCCCATAATCGACCCATGTAACTCTCCAGCAGCTCTGCCAACATCGGGTATAACACCACCATGAGCAGCACCCCTCGCAACGGCATCGTCACCATGATCACCCCCGATATGGTGCGCTGCAGCCCCTCTCCGTTGGCCGCCACAACGCCGTCCCTATCGGGAACGTCGTCAACTATGTCCATGTCGGGAACTGTTCCGACACCCCTCTGTGTAGCCTCAACTAGAATAGGAATGTCTCTAGGATCCCCCAAGAACATCTCCGGTGACAAAAACCTCTTTTCGTGCTGACGCCACCAGTCCAAGAAGTCATGTGACGGCCCCGGGTCCGGCACAACGTCAAACCGAAGGACGTGCTCCGCACGTGTCTCCCAGTGAAGATGCAAGTGGTGTAACTGGGACAGAAACCAACGATCACCTCCTCTACCATCCTTCGACATCAAGAAGTCGTTGTTCAGGGCGGGACGGGGGCAAGCCTGTACTCCTCCAAACTGTGGTAACACCCGATCAACCTGGTGCCACTCAACCACGGCAAAATATATCAGCGAGGTAACAGAACGCCATAAAGCCGTATGACGAGGCTCCAACACCTCAGGATAGACCACCTGAACGACCTCTGGTCTACTATATGGCATCCAGATAAACTGAAAAAAGAATCCCCAATACATTAGAAGATCTATTTATGGAAGTCTAAAATTACATTGACTAAACATGGGTGCTTAGCATACTCACATCCCTAGGCTATAATATGTCGATCCTCAGCCGGGTCACCTGAACCCGAGGTCCCTTCTCGCTAACCCCAGGATTGTAACCTGATCACTTGAAAAGGCCGTTAATTTATGAAGTCAATCATTAGTGTAACGCGATAGAATAAGAATTACAGGCGATAACTTAAATTCATAGATTAATTAAACATAATATAATGAGATAGTCGTACCTAGATGCCAGGGGCCAGCTAAACGTATCAAACCCATCAGGTCGAAATCTAGAAAAACGCCAAAATATCCAGGACTGAAGTAACTGTAACGGCCCAGCTAACTTCACGACATGTCTGTTGGCCACTCGGCACATACACCGGTATAGCCATGCAAGCGCGGCCGACCCCCAACTGTAGCCACCCATATCCTCAAGCCTAGCCACGTACGGTAGCCATCTGATGTAAATACGATTGCCGAACTTGTCGGCAAAAATCTGGGTGCCCAACAACATCATGATATAGGCACGGGCAAAGCGCCTAACTGTCTCTTCGTCTGCCCCCTCGGGGCACTCTCCGAAGGTCTCCTGGAACCAGCTGCAATTCACTGCGAACTTCTGAATTTGGCTCGGGGGAGGTAACACACCGAGCAACTCCTAGAACCAAATTTGGCTCGGGGGGGTAACACACCCAGCAACTCCTGGAACCACTGCCAAGTTGACCGACTACCTTGTATGTATACATGGAAATCCGTCAGGCAACCACTGACGTAATGTCCGTCCACTGGCAACCCCAACTGGTACGCCACGTCCTGAAGTGTGATCGTGCACTCTCCGAACGGCATATGGAAAGTGTGCGTCTCTGGACGCCACCGCTCGACGAATGCACTCACAAGTGGCTCGTCTAATCGGAACCATCTGTTGTTCAGTCTCGCAAGATGGCATAATCCGGCCATCTGCAATACGGAACGTACCGCTCATCCAGTCACATTCCCTGCTGCCGCCGTGGTGCACGAAATTGTGATCAATACTTTTCACAACTCAAATAATCCCCGGTGATGAATCCAAAAACTTGGTGTTCAATACCATGGCATAAACACAACTTCGCACAACTAACCAGCAAGTGTACTGGGTCGTCCAAGTAATAAACCTTGCGCGAGTAAGGGTCGATCCTACAGGGATTGTTGGTATGAAGCAAGCTATAGTCACCTTGTAAATCTTAGTCAGGCAAACTCAAATGGTTATAAATGATGAATAAAACATAAAGATAAAGATAGAGATACTTATGCAATTCATTAGTGGGAATTTCAGATAAGCGTATGGAGATGTTGTGTTCCTTCCGTCTCTCTGCTTTCCTACTGTCTTCATCCAATCCTTCTTACTCCTTTCCATGGCAAGATTAAGCAAGGGTTTCACTGTTGTCAGTGGCTACCTCCCATCCTCTAAGTGGAAATGTTCAACGCACCCTGTCACAGCACGGCTATCCATCTGTCGGTTCTCGATCAGGCCGGAATAGAATCCAGTGATTCTTTTGCGTCTGTCACTAACGCCCCGCCCTCAGGAGTTTGAAGCACGTCACAGTCATTCAATCATTGAATCCTACTCAGAATACCACAGACAAGGTTTAGACCTTCCGGATTCTCTTGAATGCCGCCATCA
>NC_029780.3:90571283-90572258 GCF_000817695.3 Arachis duranensis
CTTAATCTATGGTGTGTAGAAACTCCACCGTTGAAAATACATAAGAACAAGGTCTAGGCATGGCCGAATGGCCAGCCTCCTAATGATCTAAGATAGCATAAGAATAAAGATAGCTACCAAGATGTCTAGATACAATAGTAAAAGGCCCTACTTATAGAGAACTAGTAGCCTAGGGTTTACAGAGATGAGTAAATGACATAAAAATCTACTTCCAGGCCCACTTGGTGTGTGCTTGGACTGAGAAATGAAGCATTTTCGTGTAGAGACTCTTCTTGGAGTTAAACGCCAGCTTTGGTGCCAGTTTGGGCGTTTAACTCCCATCCTTGTGCCAGTTCCGGCGTTTAACGCTGGGAATTCTGATGGTGACCTTGAACGCCGGTTTGGGCCATCAAATCTTGGGTAAAGTATCGACTATCATATATTGCTGAAAAGCCCAGGAAGTCTACTTTCCAACGCCGTTGAGATCGCGACAATTGGGCATCTGTAGCTCCAGAAAATTCACTTCGAGTGCAGGGAGGTCAGAATCCAACAGCATCTGCAGTCCTTTTTAGTCTCTGAATCAGATTTCTGCTCAAGTCCCTCAATTTCAGCCAGAAAATACCTGAAATCATAGAAAAACACACAAACTCATAGTAAAGTCTAGAAAAGTGAATTTTAACTAAAAACTAATAAAAATATACTAAAAACTAACTAGAACATACTAAAAGCATACTAAAAACAATGCCAAAAAGCGTATAAATTATCCGCTCATCACAACACCAAACTTAAATTGTTGCTTGTCCTCAAGCAACTGAAAATCAAATAAGATAAAAAGAAGAGAATATGCAATGAATTCCAAAAACATCCATGAAGATCAGTATTAATTAGATGAGCGGGACTTTTAGCTTTTTGCCTCTGAACAGTTTTGGCATCTCACTCTATCCTTTGAAATTCAGAATGATTGGCTTCTTTAGGAACTCAGAATCCAGATAGTGT
>NC_029780.3:90573344-90573631 GCF_000817695.3 Arachis duranensis
CAGAGGTGACAAATGAGATGAGGAAAGGCTAACCTTGCCAAGGTAGAGGACTTGTCTGCCACCTTATAAAGTTCTTGGGCTATGACCTCATGAACTTTTATTTCTTCTTCAATCATGATGCTATGAATCATGATAGCCCGGTCTATAGTAACTTCGGACCGGTTACTAGTCGGAATGATTGAGCGTTGGATAAACTCCAACCATCTTCTAGCCACGGGCTTGAGGTCATGCCTTCTCAGTTGAACCGGCTTCCCTCTTGAATCTCTCTTCCATTGGGCGCCCTCTTC
>NC_029780.3:90574785-90575535 GCF_000817695.3 Arachis duranensis
TGCCGGGCTGGTGCCCATTTCTGGTGTTTAACGCCAAGTTCTTGCCCTTTACTGGCGTTTAACGCCAGTTTGGTGCCCCTTTCTGGTGTTAAACGCCCAGAATGGTGCCAGACTGGGCGTTAAACGCCCATCTGCTAGCCTTACTGGCGTTTAAACGCCAGCAGGTTCTTCCTCCAGGATTTGCGGTTTTTCTTTCTGTTTTTTTTTCTGTTTTTGCTTTTTCAATTGATTTTGTGACTTCTCATGATCATCAACCTACAGAAAACATAAAATAACAAAGAAAAATAGATAAAATATAACATTGGGTTGCCTCCCAACAAGCGCTTCTTTAATGTCAGTAGCTTGACAGAGGGCTCTCATGGAACCTCAGGGATGTTCAGAGCAATGTTGGAACCTCCCAACACCAAACTTAGAGTTTGACTGTGGGGGCTCTGTTTGGCTCTGTTTTGAGAGAAGCTCTTCATGCTTCCTCTCCATGGTGACAGAGGGATATCCTTGAGCCTTAAACACCAAGGATTCTTCATTCACTTGAATGATCAATTCTCCTCTGTCAACATCAATCACAGCCTTTGCTATGGCTAGAAAGGGTCTGCCAAGGATGATGGATTCATCCATGCACTTCCCAGTCTCTAGGACTATGAAATCAGCAGGGATGTAATGGTCTTCAACCTTTACCAGAACATCCTCTACAAGTCCATGAGCTTGTTTTCTTGAATTGTCTGCCATCTCTAGTGAGATTTTTGCAGCTTG
>NC_029780.3:90577297-90577578 GCF_000817695.3 Arachis duranensis
CATTAGAGAAACTAATTGAGGCTTAAGCTCAAAGTTGTTTGCTCCAATGGCAGGGATAGAGATGCTTCTCCCATAGAAGTCAGGAGTAGGTGCAGTAAAGTCACCCAGCACCTTCCTTGCATTATTGGCATTGTTGTTGTTTTCGGCTGCCATGGGTTCTTCTTCTTTGAAGATTTCTGTTAGGTCCTCTACGGAGAGTTGTGCCTTAGCTTCTCTTAGCTTTCGCTTCAATGTCCTTTCAGGTTCAGGGTCAGCCTCAACAAGAATGCTTTTGTCTTTGC
>NC_029780.3:90577732-90578852 GCF_000817695.3 Arachis duranensis
GCTTATCAAGAGAGATGGAGTTCGAATTGTTCATTGAGGAATAGTGTTAGTCCATAAATAGAAAGATGTGAAAAGAGGGGAAGAAATTTTCGAAAATATTAAAAAGATTTTAAAAACATTTTGAAAAACTTTAATTGATTTTTGAAAACCAAGAGTGGAAAAGAAATCAAGTGATTTTTGAAAAAGATTTTGAAATTAGAAATCAAAAAGATTTGATTGAAAACTATTTTGAAAAAATATGATTAAGAAGATATGATTGAGAAGATATGATTTGAAAAGCAATTTAAAAAGATTTGATTTTGAAAATTAATGACTTGGCTAACAAGAAAAGATATGATTCAAACATTAAACCTTTCTCAATAGGAAAGGCAACATACTTGAAATGTTGAATCAAATCATTAATTGATAGCAAGTATTTTTGAAAATGGAAAGAAATTGATTCTGAAAAAGATTTGATTGAAAAGATATGATTTGAAAAAGATTTAATTTTGAAAAATTTTGAAAGCTTGAAAAAAAGTTGAATTAAAAACAGAATCTTCCCTCTTGTGCCATCCTGGCGTTAAACGCCCATAATGGTGCACATTCTGGCGTTTAACGCCCAAACTACTACCCTTTTGGGCGTTAAACGCCCAGCCAAGCACCCTGGCTGGCGTTTAAACGCCAGTTTACCTTCCTCACTGGGCGTTTTGAACGCCCAGCTTTTTCTTGTGTAATTCCTCTGCTCTGTGTTCTGAATCTTCAATTCTCTGTATTATTGACTTGAAAAGACACAAATTAAAAATATTTTTGGATTTTTAATAATGTGGAATAATCAAAATGCAACTAAAATCAAATAACAATGCATGCAAGACACCAAACTTAGCAGTTTGTATACCATTGACACAACGAAACACTCAAGAGAAGAGAATTTAAAGATCAGAACAAGGAAATCATCAAGAACAACTTGAAGATCACTGAAGACACATGAAAAATGCAAGAAGAACAGAAGCATGCAATTGACACCAAACATAACATGAAACACTAGACTCAAACAAGACATATTTTTGGATTTTATGATTTTGTAAATTTTTTTTGTGCTTTTTCGAAAATTAAGTGGAAAAGAAAATAAAGATATCAAAAT
>NC_029780.3:90579423-90579759 GCF_000817695.3 Arachis duranensis
CGCACCCTGTCACGGCACGGCTATTCAGCTGTCGGTTCTCGATCATGTCGGAAGAGAATCCAGTGATTCTTTTGCGTCTGTCACTAACGCCCCACAATCGCGAGTTTGAAGCTCGTCACAGTCATTCAATCATTGAATCCTCCTCAGAATACCACAGACAAGGTTTAGACCTTCCGGATTCTCTTGAATGCCGCCATCAATTCTAGCTTATACCACGAAGATTCTGGTTAAAGAATCTAAGAGATATCCACCCAATCTAAGGTAGAACGGAGGTGGTTGTCAGGCACACGTTCATAGGTGAGAATGATGATGAGTGTCACGGATCATCACATTCAT
>NC_029780.3:90579992-90582883 GCF_000817695.3 Arachis duranensis
CTAGATACAATAGTAAAAGGTCCTACTTATAGAGAACTAGTAGCCTAGGGTTTACAGAGATGAGTAAATGACATAAAAATCCACTTCCAGGCCCACTTGGTATGTGCTTGGGCTGAGCAATGAAGCATTTTCGTGTAGAGACTCTTCTTGGAGTTAAACGCCAGCTTTGGTGCCAGTTTGGGCGTTTAACTCCCATCCTTGTGCCAGTTCCGGCGTTTACGCTGGGAATTCTGATGGTGACTTTGAACGCCGGTTTGGGCCATCGAATCTTGGGCAAAGTATAAACTATCATATATTGCTGGAAAGCCCAGGAAGTCTACTTTCCAACGCCGTTGAGAGCGCACCAATTGGGCTTCTGTAGCTCCAGAAAATTCACTTCGAGTGCAGGGAGGTCAGAATCCAATAGCATCTGCAGTCCTTTTTAGTCTCTGAATCAGATTTCTGCTCAAGTCCCTCAATTTCAGCCAGAAAATACCTGAAATCACAGAAAAACACACAAACTCATAGTAAAGTCCAGAAAAATGAATTTTAACTAAAAACTAATAAAAATATACTAAAAACTAACTAGAACATACTAAAAACATACTAAAAATAATGCCAAAAAGCGTATAAATTATCCGCTCATCACGCCGCATACTCGATATGCAGTGCCGGGGCTGCGAAATAAAAGGACCGCATGATTAGAACAAATTAAAAACTAGTCTTAAATCTGAAATTTTAATTAATTTTTACACTTAAAAAATCCTATACTTTAATTAATTAATTTCAAATTAACAACTACCATAACCACCTACGTAAACCGCTAACAAAAACCATCAACAAAACCACATAGAAAACTACTATACAAAACTGCATGCAAAACTACTTATATAAACCACTAGCAATACTACTTTAATAAACCACTACCAATTCCACTTTAATAAACCACTTCCAATATCACTTTAATAAACCACTAAAATATAGTAACAACAAAAACCACTAAACATTTACCACTATTAAAAACAACTAAACATATACCACTATTAAAAACCACTAAACATATAAACATATACCACTATTAAAAAACACTATACATATACCACTATTAAAAACCACTAACCTCGTCGTTGATCACCCCGGCGATGTGAGCGACTCCATCCAAACGATACAGCCTTCCCGGATCGTCCCCCATCGCGTTAATCTGCCTCTTGAGTCCTTGTCAAACAGATTCTGCGTCGTTTTCTCTAGGATTTGGTGGGTTATGAGGAAGTGAAACTGATTTGAATGAGCTTGGTTCGAACTCCTTATATAGGCAACTTACTAGTAATTCGAATCAAGTTAATTCGAATTTCCCTTTGACACCAACAATGAGTAATTCGAATCAATATGATTTGAACTCCCTCTAGTCATGTTTGCCTACTAGTTCGAATCGACTTGATTCGATTTATGCTTCACTAATTCGAATCTACTTGATTCGAATTACATGCAATTTGTCTTAAACGTAATTCGAATCAAGTTGTTTCGAATTACTTGTATTTGGAGTTCGAATCATGTTGATTCGAATTATATATATTTGCTACTTGGTGGATAGCTGAAAAATTTCTTGTTTTGGCTGATTTAGGTAATAAAGATCTCTCTTTGGTTTATTTAAATTTTTTACCCTTAGATATATTTTTAGTTCAAACAACACAAATCAAAATATGGTATAATTTATCCATTACATATCATACTAGATAAAAGCTCTTAAAAAAATTACAAAAGACATCAAAATATTATACTCTAAAAATAAAAAAATATTCTTTAATATAGTACATATTCTTCTCATCCTTTAAAAACTATAATATTCAAGTTTTAACATGTCAAATCTTTAATTCTTTGGAAACCAAAAAATGTTCTCTAATGCCATGAAATATTTATTACACCAAACCATAAACAATCGTTTCAGATGAATGAGCGAACCTACAATTCTAAAGTGTGCTAATCCAAAAGATTAGCAAACTTTATTTTTATTGTCTGAACAAAAGTGTTTGAATAAGTACCAGAAGACAAATGGTTAAGCTTTACATCTAGTTGTGGTCTTCTGTATTCTTTCTCTTGTAAAATTATTTATGACAAAGTAATTGTTGTAGAATTCTTATTGACATTAAAATATTCTGTTCCACCAAATAAATTTAAGAATTGACGTAATTTTGATCGACTCTACAAAATTAACAGTAAACCACAAAAAAATATAAAAATAACCAGATAAACTTAGTAGCATTCATATAATTTAATTGAAAATTATATAAGCCTAGCTTTAATGCAAATAAAAAAGTGACATCAATTAAAATGAAGCACGCTAAAGCAATTCCCTCTGTAAAAGGTCTATATAGACTAAGAATATACCTTATTGTGGAGAGACCATGAGGCATATCCGAAAAGGAAAAAAAATAGAAGATAAATATCGCAGACAAGAGATGATAAATTGTATAAAAAATGATAACAGAAATTGTTTTATGTTAACATAACATTTCATTCACTATGAAAACATAACATTTCATTCACTATGAAAAGAGAAAAGTTACCCCCATTAAAAAATCATACAGAGAAAAGGGGTCGATGCCAATCTAAGATAAATTATGCCAAATTGATCTTTGATGAAATAACATTGACTAGTCTTGTTTCATAAATTATAAATTCTTTTATATTGAATTTCCACCAAATATGCCTTAAAAAAAAAGAAAAAAAAGGAAAAAAAAAGAAAAATAAAAAAATGACATACAAATACCCGACTCCCACACCCATTTAGCATTATAGTAATTGAAAATCAACAATAATTTATTTAAATTATTTTAAAAATATAATATTTATTTGTCAACTTATTAATTAATTTTAAAATTTAAATAATTTTTTAATTTAAAGTTAATAGTATT
>NC_029780.3:90582899-90614628 GCF_000817695.3 Arachis duranensis
AATTCAAATGATCAAAACCTGATTTAGTTACAAAAATATTCTTAAATAATAATTAGGATTAGGGTTAGAGTTAGGATTAGGGTAATGTAAAACTTTTAATAAAATTAAAAGATAGAATAATAATTGAAAATCAATCATAATTTATTTAAATTATTTTAAAAAATAATATTTATTTGTTAACTTATTAATTAGTTTTAAGTTTTAAATAATTTTTTAATTTAAAATTAATAGTATTCTAATTAATTTTTTATTTATAAAATTAGATTTAAAATTTTAATATTTAAAGTAAATAATATAAAATTCTCATTAGTTTTTAGTTTATTAAACTTTTTAAATTTTAAATATTTGAAATATTCAAAACCGTGGCCATAGACCCTTTTAAGTCACCTACTAAAACTGGGACCATAAATCTTTTTAGGTCACTCTTTTGTATAATTATGACCATAGACCCTTTTAGGTCACCCCAAAACCGTAACCATATATACCTTTAGGTCATCTCTCAAAACCATGACCATAGACTCTTTTAGGTCATCCTCCAAAACCGTGATCATAGACCCTTTTTGGTCACCCTCAAAAATTGTAACCATAGACTCATTTAGGTCACACTTTCGAAAAAATGTGGCAATAAAACCTTTTAGATCACTTCCCAAAATTGTTACCATAGATACCTTTAGGTCATCCCCTAAAATCGTGATCAGAGATCCTTTTAGGTCACTCCCAAAATTGTTACCATAGACCCCTTTATGTCGCCCCTCAAACCGTAATCATAGACCCTTTTAGGTCATGATGCATGAGCATCTTATACCCATTTTCGGCTTATTTTCTAGTTAAATTTAGTTAAAATTTAGTGAGTTTAACTATATTTTAGTGTGAAAATCCTCTTTGAATGCTACTTTGAGTTTTTCTGGTATTTTTATTATTTCAAGTGAAATTCGGTTCAACTTGGTAGAGTTTTGAACAAAAAGGAGAATATTTGAAGTTACCCCCTTGGGCGCTAAATGCCAAGCTGCCGTTTAGTGCCAGCAACGTTGAAAGATCAGGAGTGTTTCTACCTCTTTGGGCGCTACACACCTGGCGTCTAACGCCACTCAATCCGGATCCAACCTCTTCAAATGAGCATCTTTAGTGGATTTAGCTCTTAAATTAATTATTATCTTATCTTTTATATTTGTAATTTTAACTCTTAAATTAGTTATTATCTTATCTTTTATATTTGTAATTTTTATTTGCAAACAAAGTCTTTTAGGTTTAGGATTTATTATTTTATTTTAATTTCAAATCAAATTAGGTTAGATAATCTTTAAGGGGGATCTTCTCACTTTCGAACGTTTCACTTTTCTGAACCCTAGTTTTCTCTGTAAGTCATGAGCCACAAAACCTCTTTGGTTAAGGTTAGGAGCTCTGTTTATTTCTATGGATTATGACTATTGCTTTTTTATTTTAATTAATGCATTGATTCAGTTTCAAGGAT
The DNA here is from genome assembly GCF_000817695.3 of Arachis duranensis. Taxonomy (NCBI): domain Eukaryota; kingdom Viridiplantae; phylum Streptophyta; class Magnoliopsida; order Fabales; family Fabaceae; genus Arachis; species Arachis duranensis. The sequence goes on from NC_029780.3 coordinate 90,584,371, forward strand.
TGCATTCATTATTCATCTTATGAATCTGGATAGAATAACAGTATAACCCTTATTCTACATGTGTTCTTGTGATTTTCGATAGAGCTATCTCGCTTGAACAACAGTTTGAAAGAAAATTTCTCCTAAATTGCTAATTACTTGAACTAATCTGGATCCATGACATATAAGTTGTTTAGCTTTTGGTAATTAGGGTTTCTGTGGCCATAAACTAGAATTTCATTTAACCCTCTAATCAAAATTAAGTGACCAAGATATCGGTGGTTGATTTGGGTTAGAGGAGACTAAATCACTAAGACATTAGGGTTTAGTCAATTACAGTTTGCTGTGAAACGAATCTTGCATGATTAAAATAGTTGGTAAGGAAACTTAATCCGGATGAATAAACAAATCTATAACCTTAACTGTTTTCTCCTATAGATTTTACACTTCTTTTATTGTTCGCTTTCTTACTTTCTGAATTTCTGTTTAATGTGTCTTACAACACTCAAAACAAAACTTTTTGCTTGCCTGACTAAGTGGATGTCCTCGTGGGATTGACCTTCACTCACATGAGGTATTACTTGATACGACAGGTGCACTTGCCGGTTAGGTTATGGGTATTCAAAATTCCACATCAAATTTTTGGCACTGTTACTGATAAACCCCATTTTTAGGATTTATCTTGTACATAATTTAGTGGATTTTATCCATTATTCTCACACTTATTCATATAATTCGCATGTTTTACATTTTCCTTCCTAATTTTGTGTTATGATTGAAAATATGCTTCTTTGGCTTTCAATTAGCTAATTTTAATTCTCCTTTATTACCATTCGATGCTGTGATATGTGTGTTAAGTGTTTTCAGGGTTTAGTTGCCAGGGATTGACTATAATTGACAACTACCAATTGTCTCATTACTTAGATTAGGCGTTTTTAGCTTTTGATTTTTATTTATTTTGTTCCTTGATTTTCGAAAGTTTAGTTCAATTTCATCTTAACACTTTTCTTTAATTTTTGAAATTAAGTTTGGTGTTTTCAATTTTGTGTCTTATTTGATTTTGTTCTTAATTTTTCAAATTCTTAACTCTATTTTATTTAATTTTTTTCTCTTTAATTTTTTCGATTGATTTTTTCTTAATTTTTGAAATTAGTGGTTCATATTTTTCTTATTTTAGAATTTTTAGTATTATTCATTTAGTCTATTTTATTGTATTTCTTTTATATGGGATACCTCACAAAGAATTCTCTGCACTCAAACGTAGAGATTCCCACATTTCTTTTGTTTTCTATTTGTTTATGAGCAGGAACATGAACAAAGAACCCCTTCTTGATTTTGATCCCGAACTAGAGAGGACCTTGAGGTGATGTCTGCAACAAGCTAGAGCTTACAAAGCCGGTGATAATCTCAAGGACACTTTTGAGAAAGAAGCTAAACAGCTCACCATGGATCCCAATGCTAATGTTGAGAATCCGAATGGTAATGAGAAGCCTAGAAAGATGCTTGGATCATAGTCTCCTGCAGGAATACCCAAATTTGTTCATCTCTAATTTCTTGTAAATCTGTGATTGTGAAGACTAATGGAGTGAATCCGGATGTCTATAAGCTCATGCTCTTCCTATTTGCTTTGAGGGATAGATTGAAGCAATGGCTTGACCCTCAGCCCAAGGAAAGCTTGGACATTTGGGACAAGGTGGTCAACAAATTCCTAACCAAGTTCTTCCCTTCTCAAAAGCTGATTAAGCTGAGAACAGCTATTCAGACTTTCAGGCAGAGAGATGGTGAGTCCATCTATGAAGCTTGGGAGAGGTTCAAGTCAATGATCAGGAAGTGCCCTCCTGACATGTTCTTAGACTGGATTAGGTTACAGATCTTCTATGATAGACTTGCAGAGATGGCTAAAATGTCTTTGAACAATTCTACGGGTGGCTCTCTGCACATGAAGAAGACCCCTGAAGAGGCCAATGAGTTAATTGAGATGGTTGCTACCAATACTTGTACACCTCTGAGAGGAATCCTGTGAAGAAAGGAGCCATGGAGCTGGATGCCTTGGATGTTATTTTTGCCCAGAACAAGGCCATGTCTCAATAGATTAGTATGATTACTCAGCACTTGAGTTAGATGCAAGTCTTAGCTATTAATACTCAAGATCCATCTTATGACATGAGTAGTGGCTTCCACCAAGGAGAGACTTATGGTTATGCTCAACTGCTCCTGAACAGGTTAACTATATGGGCAATTCCTCAAAAAATCCCAATAATGATCCTTACTCAAACATATTTAATTAGGGATGGAAGAATCACCCAAATTTTGGATGGAGAGAGCAGCCCCAAAAGCCTCAGTCAAATTTCAACAACTCTCAAGGCGGTTTCAATTAGAATAAATTCAACAACCATCAGTTTTAACCCTCTCAGTAGCAATAAGCGACTTCCTAGACTCAGAACTCTCCTGACCTAGCTTCTATAGTTGCAGAACTTTCCAATAACACTCAGAGTTTCATGCAGGAGACCAGAGATTCAATTCAGAACTTAGAAGTACAAGTGGGTCAGTTAAGCAAAGAAATACCTTAGAGACCTCTAAACACTATTCCTGGTGACACAGTGGTAAATCCAAAGGAAGAATGCAAGGCCATCATAGTGACTGGTGAACCTGTGGCAAAGGAGGAAGCATATGTTGTTGAAGCCGAAGAAAAGGCTGAGGACACCATAGTACACACTTCACCAAAGGCATCCAAGCCCCAGCCAAAATCATCATACCGTTAGAAGCTCCAAAAGGAGAACAAGGAAGGGCAATTCTCGCAGTTCTTGAAAGTCTCCAAAAAGTTACATATCAATATTCCTTTTGCAGAGTTGCTGGAGCATATGCCTCAATATGTTGAGTTCATGAAGGGTTTACTCTCTGAAAAGAAGACCCTAAGGGCAGATGAAATAGTGGTGCTGACTGAGGAATACAGTGCATTGATTCAAAGTAAACTACCAAAGAAAATGCCAAATCCAAGAAGCTTTCAAATTCCATGCACTATTGGGAACATCAATTTTGACAAGGCCCTATGTGATCTTAGTGTAGACATCAATCTAATGCCCTTGTCTATAATGAAGAAACTCAGAATCCAAGAGGCATAGTCGACAAGCATAACACTACAAATGACAGACAAGTCTTTGAAACCAGCCTATGGGATAATAGAGAATGTCTTTGTTAAGGTTGGAGAGTTTTTCCTCCCTTCAGACTTGGTAATCCTTGACATGGGAGAAGATGCAAATAATTCTCTGATCCTGGAAAGACCGTTTCTGGCCACAGGAAAAGCCTTGATCGATGTTGAACACGGTGAACTAGTTTTGAGGATGCGTGAGGATTACTTGGTGTTCAAGGTTTTCAAACCTATACATCACTCTGATGAGGGACGTACTTGCATGGAGGGTAAACTCCCTAACCTAAGCCCTCAAGGACCCCTGACTGATGCAAGCCAAGGCTTACTGCTTAAGACTCCTTTGGTGGGAACCAATAAAATTTTCCTTGACATCAAACCTAAGTTTAGTGTTAGGTATGCATCATCCACCAAGGAGGGAGTTCCCAAAAAGAAGGTGCCTGGAGGTTGGAGGAACAAGAAGATTCCCACTGAAGACATCTCTCCCAGAATGAAGGTGGTATTCACTAAGAGTCCAATCCTAACTTATACAGTGAACATGATCCTGTCCGTTGAGCATATTGAGTTGATCCATGATAGCACATGAAAGAGGTTTACAATGAGCGGTGAAGAGCTAAGCCCCTATGATCACTCCCTCCCTAGTGGAGCTGACCATCAAGCTAGTGACAGTAAAGAAGCTAGTGGAGCTAAGTCCCTTTAGTTTTTCTTTCAGTTTTTAGTTATTTATTTTCTTTTCATTTATAGTTTTCCTTGGTTTAATCTTATCTGTGATCATGCAAAGTGTTTTAGAACAGGAACAGAGGACTCAGGAGGAAGAACAGAACACCCCGGAGAGAGTTCAACTCGAAGTGTTTCGGTGCTAAACGCCAGGTAGGCGTTTGACGCTAGGGAAGGCAGCAAGGGTGTTGGCATTTAACACCAGGAAGGCGTTTAACACCCAGAAAGGACAAACAGTAGCTGGCGTTAAACGCCAGGTGGGCGTTTAACACCCACAAGGGTATAATTCCATGAAGCATGCACCCTTCAATGGCGCTAAATGCCAGCTGGGCATTTAGTGCCACCACTCGTCCCAAAAAAAAAGAAGTGTAAATTCTGGCGCTAAACGGCGAGGCTGGCATTTAGCACCAAGAACATCAATTTCAATTTTTGGAGAAGAGGCTTAACCGTTTCCAACATCCCCTCCCTCTATCCCCTTACTTTTTGACCATTCAAATCCATACCCTCTCTCTCCCCTTCCCCACTATTTCATCCACATTCATCATCATCCATTCCCAATCCCAAATCCCATCAATCCCTCAAATCTTTCTTTCTCATACCTACCTACCCCCAATCCCCATTAACTCCATTTAAACCTAATTAACCCCAACCCTCTCTTCCATGACCGAACCCCACACTCTATAAATTTCATTTCATTTTTCACCTTTCATCACATTTCATTCTCCATCATTCTACCCTTCCTACATTCCCATATTCTTCAACCATTATAGCTGAACCCCTTCCAACCATCCCCCTCTATACATTTTCTCTTTTTTCATTTTATTTTACATACCCTCACATCTTTTAATTATTTTCACCATTAATTCTATTTTTCTTTGCTCGAAAATGAGTAAAACTTTAAGTTTGGTGTTGGGCGCTCCACTTTTCTTCATTTTCACCATGCATATAGCACTGATGAGAAGATATTTTATACACTTTTTCATGCTATTTTCTTAGTATTTTTAGTATATTTTGTTAAGTTTTATCATGTTTTAGTAGGTTTTAGTGCAAAATCACTTTTTGGATGCTACTTTGAGTTTTTGTAGTTATTCAATGATTTTAGGTGATTTTTGGGTGAATTTGGCAAGTTTTGGTAAAGTCTGGTTCAGAGGTATAGAAAGGGTAGCAGATGCTGTCAGATCCTGACCTTCGGGCATTCAAACAAGAATTTCTAGAGCCATAGAGGTCCAATTGACGCGATCTTAATGACGTTGAAAAGTTAACTTCCAGGGCTTTCCAGCAATATATAATGGTTTATACTTTTCTTTAGAGAGGACTGCCCAAAACGAACCCCTAAACAATCCTCTTTCTGGCGTTCAACACCACCAAGAGAGTAAGGAAGCAGCGTGGACACTTCCTAGTGGGCGTTCAACGCCCACTCAATTAAGTTGGATGCCAAGCTCATCCCAAACACTCACCAAGTAGGCCCAGAAGTGGATTTTCACACCTTTAGCTTAGTTTATCTCATTTTTATAATTTTTAATTATTATTAATATCTTTTTAGGTCTAGTATTTACTATAAATAAAGGACTTCCTTCCTCATGAGGAGGAGGCCTCTCAGGAGGGGAGAAGCACAGACACATTACTTTCTCTGTTTTCTCTATAAAGCAAGAGCAACTAACCTCCTAGGTTAAGGTTAGGAGCTCTGCTGATTCCTATGGATTAATAATATTACTGTTTCTATTTCAATATATGATTGATTCTATTCTTTGATGCATTTTTGTCCTTCATTCATATGAATCTGGGGTGGAACGGAAGTATGAACCTTTGTTCTACATGAGTTCATGCGAGTCGTGACCCGGATAGTATTAAGCTATAGCTTGAGAGTGCATCACAGGTTCCAAGAGAGTACCTAGGCTAATTGGGATACATGACATAAAATCCTATTAGTCATGGGTAAATAAGGTATCTGTAGCATCATTCTCCGATCCATAAGATCCGACCTTGTCTGTGGCATTTTGAGTAGGATAAACAAAAGGAGCATGAATTTCACGGGCTTCATCTTTGGCTATAGTGAAGCACTATGAGCTAACTTAAAGAGAGGACATGAGTTACTCAAATACGGTGTTTTGCTATGGTTTAGGGGAGATTAACATGATAAGAGGACATGAGTTAATCACTTACAGCTTTGCCATTGAATGAATCATTCATTATTGAAGTAATCAGTAAGAAAAGTTAATCCAGAAAGATAAGACATCTCCAAAGCCTTAAATGATTCTTTATTATTGTTTTTCTGCTATTTCTTTATTGCTTTCTTTAATTATTTTATGCAATTTCAACAACAACCACATTTCCTATTTTCCTAACTAAGATCTGCAAGATAACCACAACTTGCTCAATCTGGCAATCCTTGTGAAATTTGATCCTCACTCACCTGAGGTATTACTTGAATGACCTGGTGCACTTGCCGGTTCAGTTGTGCGAGTTGTAATTTTGCGTACCAGGCACAAAAAATTAGAGAATCCTCTTCAAGAAAGAGAAAAGAGAAAGCTCCCTCATTCGGTCCCTATGATTTCATTCGGTTCTTTTCCAAGACTCATGAGGGACACTTCAATGAAATTGTGAGCAAAAAGAAAGTGATCCCAGATGTCCATTTTGATTTGCAAATGGGTGAGTATCAAAAAATCAGAGACCAGATTCAGAGGAGGGGTTGGGAAGTTCTGACCAATCCCATGGCGGACGTGGGCATGCTGATGGTCATAGAATTCTACGCCAATGCTTCGGTGACTTACAAGCATGTCATTAGCATGAACCCAGATCCGAAGAACGGGTGCACTGGTGCACGAAATTGACTCCGCACGTTTTGCACAGATAGACCGGCAAGTATACCGGGTCGTCCAAGTAATACATCATGTGAGTGAGGGTCGATCCCATGGAGATTGTTGGTTCGAGCAAGCAGCAGTTACCTTGCAGATCTTAGTTAAACGGATAGAAATTATAGTTTGTAACGGAACACACATAAAATAGAATAAATAAATAAAACATTACTAGATAGGTGGAAAATCAATGGTATGAGAACGGTTGAGGCTTTGGAGATGTTTTGCCTTTCTGGATTAACTTTTCTTACTGTCCACTTCAATAACTTTTTGATTCCTTCAATGGCAGCCGTAAGTGATTAACTCATGTCATTTCATCAGTTAACCTCCTCCACTACAGCAATCCACCATGTTGCAAGTGACTTATGTCCTCTCATCAAGCCACCTCTAGGTTTCTCACTGTAGCAGAAGATAAAGCTCTAAGCAATCCACTCCCCTTCATGACCCTACTCAATGTGCCACAGACAAGCCAGATCTTCCGAATCAGGGAACGCTGCTTCTCAGACTCTAGCCTTAGCGCTACAGAGACCTCACTTACCCACGATCAATGAGATTTCATGTCACCTATCCAAAGTTTCCCAGGTACTCTATTGGAATCCACAATGCAATCTCTAGCTTTGTTTCAATGCTATCCAGGTCAGGACTTGCATGGAACCCATGTAGAATAAAGGTGATTATCACGGGTTACCCTCAATTCATAAGATGAAAAATGAGAATGCATAAGAGAATAGAATCAGAAATATTGAACTATATCAATAATATTATTAATCCATGAAACTCAGCAGAGCTCCTAACCTTAACATTAGGAAGTTAGTGACTCGTGCTTATAGAAAAGTACTATGGAAAACGTAAAGATGGGTAAAAGTTCTTAACAATGGTGAACTCTTGTCTATATATACTAATCTGCTAACTAATAATTACAGAAATAAGATAAACTAGTCTTGTAGTGCAAAAATACACTTTCTGGGCCCACTTGGTGAGTGTTTAGGCTGAGCTAAGAGTGTCTCCACATGCTAGGACTCCTTAGGGGCATTGAACGCTGGCTTGGGACTCCCTTTTTGGGCGTTAGATGCCAGTTGCTCCCCTATGGGCGCTGGACACCAGGAACGAGGCTGGTGGCTGGCATTGAAAGCCAGTTTTGGGCCTTCATTTCCAAAGCAAAGTATAAACTATTAAATATTTTTGGAAAGCCCTGGATGTTGGCTTTCCATAGCCGTTGAGAGTGTGCCATTTGGAATTCTGTAACTCTAGAAAATCTCCTTCGAGTACACAGAGGTCAGATCATGATAGAATCTGCATTCCTTTCTCTGTCTCTGAATCAGACTTTTGCTCAAGCTCTTCAATTTCATCTAGAAAATATGAAAAATCACGTTAAAACACACAAACTCAAAGTAGAATCCAAAGATGTGAAATTTGCACTAAAACCTATGAAAACATAGTAAAACTTAAACAAAACATACTGAAAACTATATGAAAATGATGCCAAAAAGCGTATAAAATATCCGCTCATCACGTACTATGGTCAGAGGGATGATCATGGAGTTCAGTCCAGAAAGGGTAAGAGAGATACTTTACTTGCCACCATCCACAGACGACCCACACTCTTACACTCAGAGGGTCAACACCGACCAGAGACTGGACAAGTTCCTTGTTGATATTTGCCTCCCCGGAGGACAGTGGAGGAGGGATGCCAGAGATCAGCCGTACCAGATGGGCAGGCACGATCTGAGGCTAGTTACTTGGGGGTGGTTGGAGTTTATTCAACACTCTATCATTCCTACGAGTAACCGGTCCAAGGTTACTATCGATCGATCTGTGATAATTTATCGCATCATGTTCGGTAATGAGGTGGAGGTGCATCGGGTGATCCTGCAAGAGATATACAGACTAGCCAATAAGGCCTCCACCTCTACTAGATTGGCCTTGCCCCACCTCATCTGTCGCCTGTGTGAGGATGCTAGAGTCTATATTGATGGAGATACCCCATTGCTATTGATAGACCTATCATTAGAAGGGGTATGGAGCATGTTAGGGAGCTTGGACATGCACCACCACATGAGCCAGTCCCTCCTCCTCAGTAGGAGTAGTCGGAGATGCCTCAGGAATTCTACTTTCCTCTTCGCGACTGTTGGGATCAGTTGACCACATTCGTCGGGGAGCTGACATCTTCTATTGATCAGCTGAAGTTTGAGCATTAAGACCACTCTACCCTTATCCATCAGCTAGTAGAGGAGCAGCAGAGACAGAGGTGTGACTTAGATGAGCTGAGGTACCAGAGAGGACTCCTGGAAGGGAGCAGTAGCTACCATCACTGAGGTAGTTGAGTTTTGTTATCTTTTGCTTTCCTTATTTTTTATTTTTCATTATTTTATTTGTTTTCTATTATTTATTTGAAAGTCTCTTACATGATCAGTAGTAGTACTTTATTGCTTTCTAGTTTAGTTATTTATTTTGTTGTTTTATTTTTATTCTAAAATATGTCTCATGTATTGCTTACTAAGCTTGAAAAATCAAAAGAAAAGAAAAGAAGTAGTAAAATGCATGAGACTTAAGTTATATATTATAAGTTATTCTGATTACTTTAATGTGGTGGTATTATCTATAATTCTGAATGTATGAACCGAACAGTGCATAATTAATCTTGGAGTTAAGAATGTTGGTTCTTAAAGCACATGAACTTAAAGAAGTATTATGGAGTATCTAAAGTAAGTGAGAAATTGATCCTTGAAGCAAAATAAACAGCAAAAAGAAAATAAAAATAAAAAGCAAGATCCAAGGCTCTGAGCATCAATGGTTAGGAAGATCTAAATTGATTAAGTGCAATTATCGAGTATGCCAAAGGCTCTGAGCACTACTGTCTCGGGGAAATAAAAAGAAAAATTAGAACCCAAAAAGAGTTCCCCAGTTAAGTGCTTGTGGTGTTGTTGTATCAAGTTAAGCTTGAAGATGAAACACTTAGAGTCACGGCTAGGGTCAAGATGCAAAGCATCAAAGAAAAGAAAAAGAAAAGATGTGTTCAAGGATTAATCAAAGCTTCAAAAGAATAAAAGAGTCTATTATACCATCCGAGCTCTAGTTTTGAAGGATATCAATATTTCTAAACCTCAAAGGATAGTGAGATGCCAAACCTGTTCATTAGCCTCATCCAATGATTGGACATGAGCTTAAATGAACACTCAAGTCTTAGGCATTTTCTCTTCTCAGCCCTATATTATTTTTAGTTGCTTGAGGACAAGCAACATTTCAAGTTTGGTGTTGTGATGTGTAAGCATCTTATATCCATCTTCGACTTATTTTCTAGTTAAATTTAGTTAGCATTTAGTGAGTTTAATTATATTTTAGTGTGAAAATCTTCTTTGAATGCTACTTTAAGTTTTTCTAGTGTTTTTATTATTTAAGATGAAATTCGGATCAATCTGGTAGAGTTTTGAGCAAAAGGGAGAATATTCGAAGTTACCCCCTTGGGTGCTAAAAGCCAAGCTGGCGTTTAGCGCCAGTAATGTTGAAAGATCAGGAGCGTTTCTGCCTTTGTGGGTGCTAAACTCCAATCCTGGTGTTTAGCGCCACTCAATCCGGATCCAACCTCTTCAAAGGAGCATCTTTAGGGGATTTAGCTCTTAGTTTTTATCTTATCTTTTATTTTTGTAATTTTTATTTATAAACAAAATCTTTTAGGTTTAGGATTTATTATTTTATTTTAATTTCAAATCAAATTAGGTTAGATATAAAAAGGGAAAAGATTCACCCTTTAAAGGGGATCTTCTCACTTTCGCACGTTTCACTTTTCTAAACCCTAGTTCTCTCTGTAAGTCATGAGCCACTAAACCTCCATGGTTAAGGTTAGGAGCTCTGCTTATTTCTATGGATTAAGACTATTGCTTTTCTATTTTAATTAATGCATTGATTCAGTTTCAAGGATTGCTTTAGTTATTCATCTTATAAATCTAGGTAGAACGACAGTATAACCCTTATTCTACATGTGTTTGTGTGATTCTCGACAGAGCTATCTCGCTTGAACAATAGCTTGAAAGTAAATTCCTCCTAAATTGCTAATTATTTGAACTAATCTGCATACATAACTTATAATCCGTTTAGCTTTTGTAATTATGGTTTCTGTGGCCATAAACTAGAATTGCTCTTAACACTCTAATCTAAATTAAGTGACCAAGATATTGGCGGTTGGTTTAGGTTAGAAGAGACTAAATCACTAATACATTAAGGTTTAGTCAATTTTAGTTAGCTATGAAATGAATCTTGCTTCTGAGGTAGTTCCTTTTGAATCAGGGCGCTGCATTTCTCAGTCAGCACCACGGTTTTATCTCCCCTTAGGGCCTTCTTTTCAGAGATTACATTTTTTAGATAGGCCATAGATGGAGGGAAGTGTTCAAAAATAATCCTTTCATGCAAAAAATTGTTTGTCACAAGTACAAACCCCAATAAAAATAACCGAAGTATTCAAACCTCGGGTTGTCTCTCAAAGGAATTACAGGAAAGTGTTCTTTGTTATTGGTTATGAGATGTATATTTTGGGGTTTTAGATAAAGGACAAGAAAAGTAAATTGCAAGAATAAAATTAATAGCTAAGAAAGCCCTTGGCAAGGAATGAGAACTAGAAGTCCTATCCTCATTATCATCATCAATTGTGACATCAATTGTCCATTGCTCCACTTAGTCAACCTCTAACTATGAAGGAAAGTCAAGTGGAGATAATCAATTTGATTCCTCAAGTCCTAGTCAACTCCTAAGGAAAGACTAGCTTTAGTGGATTCAAATCAACTCGCAACTTTCAATTATTAATCAACAAAAGAGTTTGATAATTCAAGAGTCTCCAATCATTCAACCAAAGCCAAGAGCAGAAAAATCTATTCTAACATCCTTCCAAGCATTTTCTCAAACACTTGGAAGGCATAAAAGGAAAGCAAGATAAAATTGCAAAAAAGTAAATCTACAACTACTAATTGCAAGGAATTAAACAACAATTCAAATCAACAATAAAAGAACATAGAACATAAATTGCATTAATGAGAAATAGAAGAAACAAGAGTGCATCAACACAAAGTAAGCAATTACAAGAAGTAAGTACAAAATTAGAGAGAGGAAAGGTAGAGGAACAAGCAATTGTAAAGCAAAAGTAAATGAAAGCATGAATTAAACCTAGATCTAAGAAATCCTAATCTATATCTAACCTAATTCTAGAGAGAAGAGAGAGCTTCTCTCTCTAGAAACTAACTAAAGCATTCCCTCCAAAATTCAATTATGACTTCCCCCCTTTAACTCATCTTGATTTCTGCATATGATAGGCTTAGGATTGAGTTGGATTTAGGTTTGGGAAGCCCATAATTTGCCCCCAGCATTTTCAATTTAATGAAGTCACGTGCGAACATCGACGCGTACGCATGGGTCACGCGTACGCGTCGCTTGGCATTTTCATTCCACGGGTACGCGTCGTCATGTGACTCCATATCCACGCGTGCACGTCTGCTACGTGTGCGCGTCGGTGAATGCATCCCAAATCCTTATTTTCCATGATTTCTCCACTTTGCATGCTTTTCTCTTCATTCCTTTTGATCTATTCCTAGTCTTTTGAACCTGAAATCACTCAACAAACGCATCAAGGCATCTAGTGGAATCAAAGATGAATCAAAATTAGCTAATTTAAGGCCTAAAAAGCATGTTTTCACACTTAACACAATTTAGGAAGAAATCATGAAACCATGCTATTTCCTTGAATAAATGTGTGAATAATGGATGAAATTCACTCAAATTAAGCACAAAATGTACCACGAAATAGTGGTGCATCAAATCTCTCCACACTTAAACCAAGCATGTCCTCATGCTTAAATCAAGAGAGAAACAAATGGTACTATCATTTATTGAAATGTAAGATAATTAAATGCAACATATCTAGATGCAACTATCTACATGAATGAAACTACTTGGTCAAAATAAATCAATTCCCAAGAAAGCATATATGGCATGAGGGCTAGAGGTATTGGTAACCAAGCCAAACCACAATTGAATTGAGTTATTAAGGGTTTATACAAACTTTCAAGAAAAGTGATGATTCTAGGTGAAAACATGTAATTGAGCATTGAACCCTCACTGGACGTATATCCGCTCTAATCGCTCAAGTGTATAGGGTCGATCCACTCAATTCTCCCATAATCATGCTTTCCAAGATTTGTTTTTTATCTAACAATCAACAATTATCTCATGCATGCACATATATATCATGAGGTCTTTTCTTAGGTTGTAATGGGGCTAGGGTCAAGGTAGGATGCATATGGTTAAGTGGACTAGGATTTGAATCTTTGATTAACTTAAACTTCCAACCTAATCTATGACAACCTATACAATTCAAAGCTAACCTAACTACCAATTCTTCACTTTTTCACACACTCATGCATTCTCTTTTTTATTACAACTCATATTCATTGATTATTATTGGACTTCACTTTGGGGCATTTTGTCCCCCTTTTTATTGCTTTTCTTTTTCTTTCTTTTCTATTATTTTTTCTTTTTCTTTTGATATCTTTTTTTCTTTTTATTTTCTATTTTTTTCTTTTTGCAATGAAGGATATACAAAAGTATCAATGCATATGGTTTTACATTTGATTAACACATGAGTATGTACCCAATTCCCAATATTTTCAACAAAAATATAACACACACCTTTTTCTTAACCAATGTCCCAAGTTTCCCCATACTTGATGATACACACTCACTAGCCTAAGATAATCAAAGATCCAAATAGAGGACATTTATTGTTTTTTACTTTAAGGCTTGTAATGTGCTAAATCAAGAACAAGTAGGTTAATTATAGGCTCAAAGTTGGCTAACAATGGAAGATGAAAGGTAAGGCTATTTGGGCAAGTGAGCTAAATGAAATGATGGCCTCAATCATATAAATGTATGAATAAACAAAATAATTGACATAAAGAATTAAACAAATCAAAGATTACAATCATAGGAAGAGAATAATGCACACAAGAAGGCAGATAAGTGGTTATAAGATGTAACCACACAATTAGGCTCAAATCTCACAAGCTTGTATTCTTAGCTCAAAACATGTTCCACAAGATATAATTCAAGTAAGTTCGATGAAAAATTTTCACTCAAATCAATTGAGATGTCAATGCCCTATAGATAAATTCCTTGAAAAATTTCATTATTTTGACTAAGCTTATTATATATATATGCAAAATAAGAAAATGCAACTAAAATCCTAAAAGACCTAAAAATGAAATGCAAAAGTGTTGGGATTAGGAATTTGTCACCCAAAAATGCCGACTGGTCGGACGACCTCCCCACATTAAAAGTTTGCACCGTCCTCGGTGCATCCAAAGATGAGCAAGGGGTACGGCGAGTTTCCAGATTGCCACCTTCAGCTGGTAGGTCAACCGGTTACTGCGTGTTCTTTCTCCTACTTCAATTTTTGCTTAACATGACTCATCCTAAAATTAGAAGGCAAGATAGTGAGGGAAGTAAATGCAAAAGCAAGGAATCATACATTGTTGGAATGAGGTAAATCACTAGAATGATGTGAGTGAATTAGTATGACATTTATGAAAAATAGGTGTGTGAATTCTAAATTAGGTGCCTTTTAGAACACACACTAGCATAAAAAGCTATGCCACAAAAGAAGCATGCACTTCACGTATTCAAGTGTGCTTGAAATACTCTAAACTTGTAGGTTAAGACAATCAAACAAGCAATAAAGAAGCATAAAAGAATTCAAGAAAATATATAACACATGGATGCATATGATCATGAAACACAATGTATTAAGATAAATGCTCAACATCATCCATCAAGAAATTGCCTAATCAAAGAAAAAGATTCAAATCACATGGTGGCCAAATCATGCAATTCAAAAAGATGTAAGAGGCTTGAAGGCAAGGTCACTTGTACTTGGTGTTCACAAAAGTTAAGCATGAAAAATTCAAAACCAAGTAATGAATTATAATCTCAACAAGAGAATCCAACAATGAAAATTAACAACAATGATGTTAAACTAACATCTCATCCATAATCAGCAACAATAAACAGTAAACCAAATTAATAATCCAACACTTATAATGAAAACAAAAAAATTAAACAAAAATAAAACTAACCAAACAACTAACTAACTAAAAGGAATGATTATAAATTGGGTTTGGAAGTGTTGGATGAGGGGTAGGAGAAGGGAAGAAGAAAGAAGAAGGAAAGAAATGGAAAGAAGAGAAGAAAAGAAGATGATGAAAGAAGGCTATCCACGCGTACGGGTAGGATGAAGCGTGCGTGTGGTGATGGTGAAATTGAAGCGACACGTACGCGTAGGTCATGCGTATGCGTGGTGGGTTATCTAGAGAGCATCGATGCGTACGCGTGGGGTGACGCGTACGTGTGCCTTTGGGCACAAAGTTGGCATGAAGTAGGAACAACTCTCGGGTTTTTGGCTGGGGGTGGAAATTTTGAATCCATGCGTACGTGTGGGTGATGCGTGCACTTGGATGGTCGAAAATACTTGGGTCACGCGTACGCGTGGGTTGGGGCTCTGTTTTTTCAAAATTTTTCAAGTTCTTGCACCAAACTAAGCATTTTAAACCTCCAAACAACTACCAAAACACTATAAAACCTTATTTAACATCCTAGACTACCAAATAAACTCAACAAACCAATCAAAATATGAAATTAAACTAATTCTACCAATATTTAAAAAGAGGAAATGAAAAGATTTTACCATAGTGGGGTGTCTCCCACCTAGCACTTTTATTTATTGTCCTTAAGTTGGACTTATGGGGAGCTCCTCATTAAGGTGGCTTGTACTTGTACTCATCTTGGAACATCCACCAATGCTTGAACTTCCAATAAGCTCCATTCTTCAAAAGTAATAGCTCCAAGCCTTGATGGAGTTCTTCACAAGCTAAGGGCTCCCAAAAGTGATCTTCATGTATTCCCGGATCCTATATCTTGTTTCTATACCCATCTTCAAATTGATCATCATTATTCCATTTGGGTGGCAAGAAAGATGAATTCTCAATGAGGTAACCAAACACCCTTCTAGACCCACCTAATTGAGCACTAGTCCAACCCTTGTATTTACCCCTTGAAGTATCAACCAAAATGAACTTTGATTTACAGTGCCAACCACTAACCGTCTCCCTTTTGCTCTTAAAGCCACAAAGAGCTCTAAGTTGCTCATCTATCTCAAGTAAACCATATTCAAGTGGACTAATTAAGCTTAGAGATGAGAAATTTACCCACTTGAATGAAAGAATGGATGGTGATGGCTTCGGGAGAGGTGTCTCCAATGTCCTTGCAAGCTCTACTCTCTTGTGTTCTTCCTTGATTTCTTCCACCTCTAAGCAAGCTTCTTTAATTTCACCCTCTTCCTCTTGGTATCTTCCTTTCGACTTGATCTCTTCTTCGTTGCTCACCAAGGGCATGGAAGGTTGTGCTTCTTCTTCTTTAATCTCCATTTCAAGTCTAATGGGGGAAGATTCAATTGTGGATAAGAATTCACCAATGATTGACTCTATCTCTTGATAAACCTCTTCAAAATCTCCAACCATGATGTGCCTTGGAGGTTGTACACCCTTCTCTACATCAATATCAAGCTTCTTGGAAGAGGGGTTCATGATTCTACATTCCTATGGACTTTCAACATCTCCTAAATCTTCAACCACTTCTTCCTCTTCTCTAACAATCATAACTTCCTCCAATTGTTCTAACACAAAGTAACATTCTTCATTTTCCACCAGGATTTCCCATCTCTCCTTCATGCTATGCTCTTCAACCGATTCTCCACATGTGGCCATGGGAGTTCCTTGAGTGCTCAAGCATTGGGAGGCTAATCGGTTTACCACCTCATTCAAGGCGGCAATGGACTCTAGTGCTTCCCTTTGCATTTCTCTTTGTTCTTAAAGTAGCAAATTGAGAGAATCATCAATTGGGACTTGGGGTGGATAGAAGTGTTCATTATTTTGGAGGAAGGGTTCATGATAGGAAGACAGTTCTTCTTGGTAGGGGGTGACAGTTCAACACTCACCAATTTTTTCACTTGTTGCACAACTACTCCACGGTTGCTCCTCCACAATCTTCCTTGACCATATTTTTCTTGGGGCATGAATCCCATGAGTCTATCTTTTGACGGATGGTTGCTTGAAGTCGATCTATTGCTTTCTTGAGACGATCCATTGGCTCTTGTTCCACTTGGCTATTATAAGTAGGATCATATTGCTCTTGGATTGATGGATATGGACATTCTCCTATGGAGGGTTGTGGTGGAAAAGGAAATGAAAATTTCCATACATTGGAGGTGGTTCATCTTGGTAATAGTATGGAGAAGGTGGTTCTTGTAGGTGTTGGGGTTGGAATGGTGGTGGCTCTGTGTGTGGTTCATATAGCTCATATGGTTGTTGATATGGTGGGTAAGGATTGGGGTCATATGAAGGTGTTTGGTAAAAAGGAGCTTGTGAGTATGGTTGAGGGTTATGTTGTAGAGGGGGTTCATAGGCATATGATGGTGGAATTATACCTATAAGAGACAGGAGGAGGTTGTTGCCAAGAAGGTTGTCCATAAGTTTGAGGCTCCTCCCAACATTGATTGTTCCATCCTTGATGCATATCCTCATTAAAGCTTCCATTTCCTACAACATAGTTTGAACCAAACTCATAGCCAAAGTGAGAATTCATGATAGCAAAGACAAAAACAAAAATCACAAAAACAAGGAGATAAAATCTAGCTACTAAATCAAACAAGCAAACCAATAAAAGAACAAATTATTCGCAATATTCACATATGTACAATAACCAATAACAAGGCAGACATTTGCAATTCCCCGGCAATGGCGCCATTTTGATTGAAATGATTATTTGTTGGTTTGGAAACTATACGTGCAACGAGATCTCATTTGTGAAATTCTAGACCACACTAAAATCCGTTCATCATGGATCATGATTTTGTGAAGTTTTGAATGTTTGGGGTTGAACTTTTGTTGAGCTAAGGTAGAGTGCCTTAGAATTTGAAGAAATTTTTTTTTGGAAAAACAGGGCACTGTGCATGCGCACACTCTTGTGCGTATGCACATAATGTCTATATTTCGTGCTCTGTGTGTGCGCACCTCTCTGTGCGCACGGACACAAGCCTGCGCATCCTCTGTTCAGAGCGCTAGCATGACTTGTGCATGGGCACTCCCCTGTTTTTTCTTATGCTTTGTGCGTGTGCACCCACTTGTGCGTACACATATGAAGCCCTTTTCGTGCACTTTATGTGAGCGCGCAGTCTTATGTGCCTACACACCAGCTTGTACCCCTTCTGTTGGGAACGCTGGCACTCCCTGTGCATATGAACCCCTACCACTTTTTGCGCACGCACACATGATCCTTTTTGGTAAAAAAAAAGAGTCTTCTGTGCGTGCGCACGCCCTTGTGCGTACGCACACTTCTTGATTCCTTCTCTGTTCAAAGCATTCGCACATCCTTGTGCGTCCACATACTTTATTTTTCACCTCATGTGCGTACGCACACATGCCTGTGCGTACGCACAAGTGCTGTTTTGGGCAAAATTTTTATTGCACTTTGAATTAAGCCCTAACGCACTTTCACCCTGCTCCACCCCTCTCTTCTCTTACTTTTGCCCTATTTTCTACTTATTCTTGTTAATTATATTTGCATTTCATTTTGATTTTAGTAATTATATTAGGCATCATTTAGTTGTTTCTTAATTGAATAAATTGCAAGTGTTTACTTAATGTTGATTGGGTTGCTTCTTAATTGGATTTCATCAATGCAGTTATACTTTGCTTTAATTTACTAGTACCTAGTGGGTTTGATAATTCATGTTTTGATCACACCCTAAGATAAATTATTTATGAGTGCATATTGAATTAAGTGAGTTGAGTTGAAATTACTTGCTCATCATGATTTCTCATATCAAATTCATCACATGACTAGTACTTGTTTCTTGTTAATGCCTTACATTTGTTTGAGTGACTTAACTTGATTCTTATTGAACTTGTCACTTTTTGTAACAGGTACCTTTACCATGTGACTATCTCATTACGTTTCATGATGAACAAGGAATTTTCTTTTCATTCTTGGATTGGTTATTGTTTATTGTGCTTCTATATCAATTTTAAGCTTTCACTTGCACAAGTTCAATATCCAATATCTCATATATTTAATTCACTTTAGTTTGGTTACCTAGGTTTGCTTGTGCTTTAATAATTTACTTCTCTTTACTTACAACCTAGGCTACTTAATTGAGGAACGCATCCTATTTCTTTTTGATTGTGTGATTGCTGTTTTATCCGACCAATGTGTGTGTTCTAAATCTTGCACACTTAGAATACGCACATTGTCTTCTATTATACCATACTCATATGAACTCTTCCTCAATTCTTATTCGTTTGTTTTATACTGCATCCCGAGCCCCGGTGCCCACCAGCTGAAGGTGGAGCCTCACATCTCTTCGCTCCCGGATTATGTGGATGCATGGAGGACCGTGCAACGTTTAAGTTGGGGGAGGATCCACAATTTTGGGGCATAAATTTTTCCTTCTCAACACTTTGCATCATTTTTTTGTTTCGATAGCTATGTTTTTGTGAATATTTGTTTAGTATTTTATTTCATTGCACTTTACTTAGTTTGCTTTTATATATATCTTATCTTGCTTGTAGTCTTATAGTAGTAAATATTTGCATGTTGTCTAGTATAGGAAATAAGTTTGGTAGAACAACAACGAATTTTTAAGAAATCTCTTTTAGGGCGTTCCATTGATTGGATTTGAGATCTTGTTTTTCAACTTACTTGAAGTATCCTTTTCAAAGAACATAGAAAAAGAGTTAGAACAACATACCTTGTGAGATTTGAGCTCTAGTAGATGGTTGCACATTTCCAACCATAAAGTTTGTTCTTGTGTGTTATACTCCTTTTTTATTGTGATCTTAGATTTGCGTGAATCTTTATGTCCTATATTTTGTGTTTGAATGCATTTAGGATGATTGAGGCCATTTTTGATATTGAACTCACTAACCCATATGGCCAATCCTTACATTCACCTTTATAATCCCTTTTGAGCCTTTAAATCCCCCTTTGTTCTGATTCTAAGCACATTATTCTCCCTAAAGTGAAAAACCATTAATGTCCTTAGATTGCTTCTTTGATTAGCTTGGGTAGGGTAGTGTGTGTTACTCGAAGTGTGGGAGAAAATTGTTGGAAAACATTGGTGATGAAGTTACATGGGATATTTATTGTGAAAATTTGGAAAATGGGTAATTACTCATGCATTCATTGTTCAACACATCTGCATCTCTTGTTGTTGACAAAAACAAAAAAAAATTTGATTTTGTAAAAAAAAGTCAAATCAAATCTTGTGCATAATAGCATATGAAATAAAAAGCTAAATAAAAGGATGCATACGTTTGTATTTTGGAAAGAAAATGCATGAGAGGATGTGAGATAGGAGATAAATGGGTAATTAGGTTGTTTGGTTATGTGTATATAGGATGGTATAGGATTAGGTGGACACTTGAGCTAATCAAATATCTAATTCACTAAGTCCACTTAACCATATTAATCTTACCTTAACCCTAGCCCCATTACAACCCTCCAAAGACCTCATGATATTTGTTTTCATGCATCAAATATTAGTTGATTGTTAGATGACTTGCAAATCTTTGAAAAATATGATTAAATGAGAATTGAGTGATTCAGCCCTAAACATTGAGCGAATAGAGTGAATACATATCCGGCGAGGGGTTCGATCCTCAATTCTATATAGGGCTGCGCAAAAAATCCAAAAATTGGATTTTATACCCAATCCAAACCAAACCATTTTAAAAAAAACTAGTTTTTTTAATCCAAACCACATTGCATCAATTTTATGGTTTGGTTTTTTAATCCAAACCATTTAACTAACTTAAATCCAGATCCAGATCCAAATCCAAATTAGGATCCAAATTTGGAGAAACCCTAATTCGGTTCACAGTTCACACTACACACAAATCAACTGTGGCGTCGCGCTTCTCCTTCAACTATGGCATCTTCTCCTTCGGTGCTTCTCCTTCAACTGTGGCGTCTTCTCCTTTGACGCTTCTCCTTCAGTCTTCTCCTTTCTCGTTCGCCGTTGTCATTCTTTGGTTTCACCGTCTCCGTCTCGCCAACTTGCCGTCACAAGTGTGGGCTTTCCATTCTCCTCTGCTCGTGCTTCTTGCCACTGGGTCACAGCGTTAGTACCATTACTTCTGCTTGTTCTTCTTCTAGAGGAATTTCAGGTTGTTGTGTCTGATTTTGCAATTGATTGCATTGCAGATTTTATTTTTTCACTCAGGAGCACAACAAAGTTCGTGAAACTGAACTAGAACAAGCAGTTCTAGCACAAGCAGAACAAGCAGTAGCCCCTGTTCTAGTTCTCTGCTTCCAGGTTTTTGTCCATTTTCCTTTTTATTTTTATTAAGTTTGATTCATTTTGGTTAATTGGCTTAGTTAAATTAGTTGCTATTAGTTTAGGATGATTTTTTTTACATTGTTAGGTTTATGATGGAATTGCTGTTTTGATGAGAAACTGGACTGAAATGGTTTGAACATTGTTTGCTTGTGTGAAAATTTACTATTTTATTGCAAAATTGCTGAAATTGTTGTTGGAACTGAGCTGTTTTGATGAGAAACTGGGCTGAGATTATTTAATCCTATTGAGATATTGCTGCTGGAATTCTTGAGTTTGAATTGCATTTTGATTAATTGATTTATATACTTAGTTCTTTCTCCAACAATTAATCTGCGTTGATTGTGATTATGTTTTTATATTTAGGAACAAGATATGATTTTGTTATTGTTATTCATTCATCTTATGTTTCTCAAAGAAATTAAAGCTTTTTTTAAAAATATCTTGTCCATTTTAATTTTTTATGAATTTGGTTTCTTGTATTACCGTTGTTTATATATTTCCTGAATGATAACCCATCAATTTTAATCCTGCCTAGTCATATTAGGGGAAAGCAATGGCAAAGATGTCTGAACTACATCATGATTTTCCCCCCCACAAAAATAGAAAAAAAAAGAAAATAAATAAAAAAAAGAAAAAAACTGTTATCATGCAACCGAGCAGATGCGAAATTGCCTGTCTTTATCCTTCTTGTAGCACCTACATTACTCGATTCATGAATTCCAGATTTAGGAGCTTCTTATTATGTCACTGTTGATGACCCTTCTAATCTTGTATAAGCTACTGAAAATTTTTTCTCAAAATTTGCTTAGTGTTTCTAAGTTTCTTGTTGATAATTCAATATTTTTTTTTGAATTTTGGCCTAATTATTGCTTGGTTTGTGTTCAAGTTAACAAAAAAGACCTATTGCAATGAATAGCTAGAATTATCATTTATTTTTTTCCTGATTTGTATGTTTCAAGAAATGTTTCTTTCTTTACTGATAATGTAAAAAAAAATACTAAAATAGGCTTTAAAATGAGTTGATTTATCAGTAACTTGTATTCTAAGCTTTCGAATTGAACAAATTATGTTAAGCTTTTGATTTTTTGTTTTGGTGAGAAAAGCAATTCTATTTTGAAAAGTTAGTTAAGTCTAGTCAGTTGACTAGAGTAGTAGTCTCTGAAATTTATTCACGTAATACAAATCAAAGTCTCTCTTCTTTCCAATTCCAAACTTGTCATTCTTCTCTCAGATATACACAAGTTAAGTCAGTTCTGTTTTTAAAACTCTTTCTTGTATTCTCAATTTCTCTAACAATATAGTTTTAGAATTTCAAAAAATTATTAAGGCTAAATTTGCAATGTATAATAAAAGATAATCCAAATATATATCACACCATAAATTTGTATTTTAGCATTTTTCAAAACGATTTAGTTGGATTGAAATGGTTCTATTCAATCTCCTATTACATATGTCTCATAATAACATGTCATGCATTTTCTTTATTTTGTTATAAAATTGGAAATTCAGTATTTATATTAATCATGGTTTTTCACAACATTCTAGTAACGGAGCCACTCTTTTATTCTTGTGGGAAAATTTGCTTCATGATGAAGATGCCAAGTAAAGCCAAATGATTATTATGAATTTTATTGAATTGAATGTTTCTTTAGTCGACTTGTGTGAAAAAATTATTATTATTATTTGAATTGAGACTTTTCTTGTTCAAATATAGTGTATTATTATTTGAATTATCTGGGAACAAAGCAATAAGTTTTTCTTGGGCTGCTAATTATTATTATTATTATTATTATTATTATTATTATTATTATTATTTGAATTTTTAAATCCATGTTCATATATCTCTTTGCAAATATCATGTTATTTTCATAAAATGCAAGACACTAAGTTGATACAATCAGTTGTTTGTCTCTCTTTGGACTGTGTAAAGTTTATGAATCATGCTGAAATCATTTTTAATATGAAGTTTTAATTTCATAATCTTTGGGTCGTGTTTTCTTTGCGAGATATATGAACATGGATTAGTTTATGAATCATGCTAAAGTTTTATTAGCTGTTGTTTTTTTGGATTAGTTTGTGTTAATTTTAACATGTTTGACACCAAATTTTGAGTTATATACATCTTGCTTTATATGCAGAGCAAGATGACTGAAAATAGTAATATTGAAACAGCAGGGTTGTCCGCTAGTACTCAACCATCTTCTCCACCGTCAGGTGTTCGTAAGAATCGGTCAGCTGTTTGGGATCATTTTGATGTAGAGAATGCTACCGAGAAGAAGACTAAATGCAAATATTATGGTAGCTTAATACAATATGGGAATGGAACCAGCTCAATGGGTGGTCATTTGAGAATATGCAAGCAAAATCCTAATAATAATTCGAACAAAAGAAGAAAAACAACAACCACACCGACTATAGATGAGCGTGGTGTTTTAAATTCACCTAGTGCTTCCAAATTTGACCAAGAGGAGGCTCGAAGGGCACTTGTGGAAATGTTTATTGGGGAAGAGCTACCATTTCACTTCATTGGAAGCCCGAAATTCCGAAGATTTGTGCATGCCCTACAAGCAAGATTCAAAGTTCCTTCACGGACTACATTAGCACGTGACATTAGAGCTCTTTATGTTGAAGAGAAGATGAAGTTGCAAGATTTTCTCTCGACAAATTGTGGTAGAGTATGTCTAACCATTGACACTTGGACTTCAATTCAAAATTTTACTTATATGAGTTTGACAGCACACTTTTACATTCAGGAGAGGTTATAAGAGCAACAATTGAATCTTGTTTAAATAATTGAAATTTGAATCGGATATTTAGTGTGACAGTTGATAATGCCTCGTCTAATGATGTTGCAATTAAATATCTGAAGTAGCGATTGAATTCTTGGAATAGCATTATTTTGAATGGTAAATTTATTCATATGAGGTGTTGTGCACATATTATAAACTTAATTGTAAAAGAAGTGTTGAAAGAGATTGATGAATCAGTCTAGAGGATTCGTAGTGCAGTAAAATATGTTAGATCTTCTCCATCTAGAGTTAGTAGGTTTCAAAAGTGTGTTGAACTAGAAAAAATCCAATATAAAGGCTTGTCTTGCATGGATGTTGAGACTAGGTGGAACTCTACCTATCAAATATTAGAGGTAGCTTTGAAGCATCGCAAAGCATTTGACTTTCTTGCTTTGAAAGATAATACCTATATAGGAGAGATGAATAGAAGAAAAGGGAGAGGTGTTCTTTCTTATTCAGATTGGGAGTATGCTGAGTCCATTGTACCATTTTTGCGAGTGTTCAGTGATGCCACTATACATGTTTCTAGTACCTTATATGTTACCAGTGATATATATATGAAGGAAGTATTTGCAATTGGATAATTTATTCGTCATTCTTGTGATTTTGTTGATTTTAGTACTGTGTCAATGGCAGAAAGGATGAGGGTTAAGTATGAGAAGTATTGGGGCAATCCTGATTCGGTGAATATATTGTTATAATTGCTATCGTACATAATCCAATGCAAAAGATTGAGTATGTCAATTATTTCTTGGATTACTTATTTGGAGAAGAAAAAGAAGACAAATTGATCAGTCAAAGTTGTCCAAGTGCATAAAGTTACTTTATCAGCAATACCAAAATTCTGAGGAAGCAAGTGAAGTTGATACACAAGATGTTCAAGCCAACAACATTAATACTGATCTTCATAACATGGGCTTTTTTCTGCAAGCAATCGGTCGTAGAACAAATACAAGATCTAAACTTGATAGATATTTACAAGAAGAATGCAAGCCATACTCTCATAAGTTCGATATACTAAATTGGTGGAAGGTCAACTCAACCCGATTTCCAATTCTTGAAAATATGACTCGTGAGGTATTGGCTATACCCGTTTCTACGGTAGCTTTGGTGTCTGCATTTAGTACTGGAGGAAGAGTCCTCGATCCATACCACAGTTCCTTAACACCTAGAATGGTAGAGGCCTTAGTCTGCACAGGAGATTGGCCTAAGGAAGATCTTTTATCTACTTTAGATGATGATGGTGTAGTTCTTCAACATGTTGATCAAGGTATAGAATTTTTTTCATATTTATTCTCATTTTATTTTATTTTTGTTTTTGTCGTCTTTCTATTTTAGAATTTAGGTATTAGTTACCAATTAAAAGTTTTTGAATATAGGCTTGATAATTAATTTGATTCCCTTGGCAGATATATTTTCCTCTAATGATGGTGCTTGTTCTATGGCGGCATCAATTGATAATCTTGATGATGACTAGATATGCTTAATATTCTCATTTGGTTTAATACTTTCATTCAAAGATTTGTTTTAAAATGACAAAGGTATATTTTGTTATTTGCAGATATATTTTTCTCAAAGGTTGTGGTTGTTTGATGATTTGTTGGCAACTTGGCATCTTTTAATACTTTGTGGTTGTTATTTTAGAGAGATTTTTTTGTAGTATCCTTTTAATGTTTTGAGAATGAATAAATATTATATAGATTAGCTATTGTCATTAGATTTATAAAGAACCAAATTCTAGTTGTAATGAATCTATATACTTTAAAATGACTTTAGTATTAATTTTACTTTTAAAAAAATTATGGTTTGACAATTGAATTTCTAAAAACTGGTTTTAAAAGTGGATTTTTTGTTAAAATATTTGGTTTGAAAATTGGATTTTTAAAAACTAGTTTTAATTGGATTTTTGGTTGAAGAAACTAGTTTTAAAACTGAATTTTCAAAAACTGGTTTTAAAACTGGAATTTTTGTTAAAAATCTGGTTTTAAAACTGAATTTTATAAAAAAAAATGGATTTCAGATTTGGATTTTAAAAAAATGGATTTTAATTCTAAAACCGGTTTAAAATCGATTTTTTTTTTCAAACCAGTTTAGAACCGGTTTTTCTCTTCAATCCAGTTTTTGTTTGGTTTCATGAACCATAAAACTGGTTCTCAAGTGGATCTAGTTTGGATTTATAAAAATCCAAACCATGCCCACCCCTAATTCTATGTTTTTGTTTCTTACATTGTATCTTATCGCAAGTTGTTTGTTAGTTTTAAAAATCTTAATTCAATTATTTGGACGTTGATCATATTGCATTGACTCTTTGCCTTGGCCCTAAGGCTTTCTTGAGATTGATTGGAATTTCATGGTTTATTTCTATCAACTTTCAATAGAATAGATATTAGTAGGTAACATTTAGGATAGTTGCACGCATATAGGTAGTACATTAAATAAATTGTTTGCCCTTTCATTCATCTCCTTTGATTGTGATTAGCATGAGGACATGCTAGTGTTTAAGTGTGGGGAAATTGATGAATCCATATTTTACGATAATTTTTAGTTAAAGTTGAGAGGATTTCATCATATAAACCTACACTTATTCCCTTAAATAGCATACTTTTGAGCTTTCCTCCTAAATTATGCTTGATTGTGAAAACATATTATTTTGAGCTTAATTTAATCAATTTTGTTCCACTTTTATTCCATTTGATGCCTTGATGGTATTGATGAGTGATTTCAGGCATAATAGATTGGAATGGCTTGAAAAGAGTGGAAGAAAAGTATAGAATTAGGAGAAAACATGAATAAATCAAAGGAGAGAAGCATTTCAGAGTGTGCCTACGTACACCTTCTGCGCCTACGCACAAGGGTCAAAATCAGCACCTGTGCCCACGCACAGCTCTATGCGTACGCACAGAATGAAAATCAGCAAGTGTGCCTATGCACAACTTCTGTGCATATGCACAGGAGGAAAATCAGCAAGTGTGCGTACGCACACACCTGTGCGTATGCACAAGTCCCTGCACGTGACTTCATTAAAAAGTCACGTGGCTCGCAATTTGAGGGGCTTTTGGCCCATTTCTAAAGGCTTTAGAGCATATATGAAAGGGGAAGTAACACCAATTGATATCATACTCATACAATACTTCATACAATATACTTAGGATAGTTTTAGGGTAGTTTTAGGTGAGTTTTATCTCAATTTTCTTTAGGGTTCTTAATTAGGATTTGGGATTTTGGATCATAGCAATTTCATTGTAAGTATTTCTTTAATTTCTCTTTTATTACATTACTTGTTCTACACTTTCTTATATTTTCATTTCTTTTATCAATATATACATATTTTGGCTATTTTGTGTTTGAGTTAATGAATTTGATGTTTGATGGCTTTTATATGTCTGTTTGAGTTGCCTTTGTTGATTTTGATCATTTGTGGTTAATAGTTTTCATCATTTTTCCAGTTTTTCCATGTTTTATGATTATGCCCTCTATGTGTTTGATGAAATGCCAATTTTCATTATGGGGTAATTTTTCACCCCTTGACTTGGAAAAATGAAATTATGGAATACTAGAGTCATAATGTCCGACATTTAGTGATAATTCTTGAGTTGTTAGCTGTTATTGTTTCCACTAATGCTAGTAACTTACTGGTACATGGAATCGTAATCTCACACACTTTCTTCACAACTCCGCGTAGCTGACCAGCAAGTGCACTGGGTCGTTGATGCGGCAGAAATTGGTGAATTAAAAATTATTAAAATATATGCGTTGCAAGTATAGTTCTTAACTCACCAGAATTCCACTTATCAATTTAGAAAGGTGTCACAGAAATTTTAATTTTAATTACTGGGAGTATGAATCCCAGGTCGTCTCCCAACAAGTTGCAGAAAAGTGTGCTATTTTACTAATCAGATGTTTTCAAAAAGGTTAGAATTGAGTAAACAGGAAATAAAATTGGAAAATTTGAATAATGTAAATAAAAGCCTTGATTGGGAGTTGATTAGTTGGAAGTCCCGCTATTATTGGATTACTCTCTAGATTAATTGATAATTAAAGGTTATCCTGTTTAGTTATCTCTTACTAGGTAAGGAAAAGTTAAACAAGTTGGGATGCTATGCCCATTCACAAGTTGCAACCCACTTAATTAAAAGGGATTGGTGTTAGTGACTAGAGGGCAAGCCAACAATAACCCAATTACAATCTTTCTTTCAAGCCTTCCAACTCAATTGGTTCCTTTCAATCAACACCCCATCAAGTTAGGGAACTACTCGCTCATTGTGAATGTAAAATTCATAACATATGAAAAGGAATTAAATAAAGACATTGTAAATAAAAATCAAAATAATCAAATAAAAATAAAAGTAATCCTTGTATTAAATAAATCCTAATAATATTCCAATGGTAAAATTAACAAAGCAAAGGACATGGAAGAGTAAAGCCAAGTAAAGAAAACGAACTAGAATGACGAAGTCTTGATGAGGTAATAACTCTTCTCAATATCCCAATACAAAAAGTGATAGAAAAATAAAATCCTAAAAACTATCAATGTGTAGAGAGAAAAACCTAGAGGAGGAGTAAAAACTAGATCTAAAACTAAAATTGTGTAGAATGAATTGGTGTCCCTGGTTTCTGCATGTTCTCTGCCTCTAGTCTGCTGTTCTGGACCGAGAACTGGGTCAAAACAGGGCCCAAAATCACCCCAGCGGAATCTGCAGATTATGCAGATCGCGCACGTCACGCGGTCGCGTCATCCATGCGGACGCATCATTCGCGTTTTTCCTGCCAGCGTACGCGTTGTCCACGCCTCCGCGTCACTTGTGCTTTTACATTCCGCGTGGTCGCGTGAGCCATGCGGCCGCGTCACTGCGATTTCTTTTCTTTCGCGTGAACGCGTGAGCCATGCGGCCGCGTCACTTCTCGCTAGTTATCTCCTCAATTTCTTGTGTTCCTTCCATTTTTGCTATCTTCCTTTCCAATCTCCAACTCATCCATGCCCTATAGAGCCTGAAACACTTAACACACAGATCACGGCATCGAAAGGGATAAAGGAGAACTAAAATGCATAATTAAAAAGTCTCTAGGAAGCAGTTTTCAACCATGTAATAATTTCAGGAAGGAAATATAAATGCATGCTAAATTAATAAATAAGTGGGTAAGGATCATGATAAAACCACACAATTAAACACAATATAAACCATAAAATAGTGGTTTATCAACCTCCCCACACTTAAACATTAGCATGTCCTCATGCTTAATTGAAGGAGATAAGATAAATAAGTATGAACATGTAGAAACTCATGCAATGCAATGCAATCTATATATATGAATGCAACTATATGATTCTTGCCCACTTTATCAAAAGTAAATAAGCTCTTCAAAACAATTACAAATCAAATTCCACTAATTCTATCATTATACAGTAAGACAGATAAAAGTGCAAGAAGATAGCTCATGAAAGCGGGGAACATGGAAATTTAAGCATTGAACCCTCACTGATGATGTATGTACGCTCTAATCTCTCTAGTGTATAGGGTAATCACTCTATCCTTCTCTAATCATGCTCTCTAACTTTTGTTTTTCTCCTAACCAATCAACAACAGTTAATATACTAATGCAAACATCATGAGGTCTTTTCAAGGTTGTAATGGGGCCAAGGTAAGGATAGGGATACATATATGGTTAAGTGAGCTTATAAATTGAATCTTTAATTAACCCAGCTTTAACCCAACCTATATATTTTATATAACTTTAGAATTTATGCCTAGCTACCCAGAATTTCCTTTTACATTCCATACTCATGTATCAATTTTATCATATGTGCATTGATCTTGAATTTTTAATTTAACATTGGGGTGATTTTGTCTCCTTATTTATTTATTGATTTATTTTATTTTATTTTTTTTATAAAAATAAACATAGCTTATCAATGCACATAGATTTTTAATTCTTATGGCTTCATATGAGTAGGTATCCAAATTCCCATTGTATTATCATGACACATTTCCTTAATAACTTTTGTTCCCACAAATTCCCATACTTAACTAGCATACACAATTCTATCTTAAGCTAACCAAAGATTCAATTTGGGATATACAATTGTTTTTTCGCTTAAGGTTAGTAATGTGGTAAAATATAGAACAAATAGAATTTAAAGGCTCAAAGTGGTTAACAAAGGTAATTAAAAAGGGTAGGCTTAATTTGGATAAGTGAGTTTAAACAAATAATGGCCTCAATCACATGCAAGCATATAAACATAATAAATATTGGACATATAGGATGAAACAAAATATAGATTACAATCATAGAGAAGTAAACACACAAGAATAAAATAATTATGGTTAAATAATATAACCATGC
>NC_029780.3:90614859-90623987 GCF_000817695.3 Arachis duranensis
ACTCAAAAATCATGTTCCAAATACAACTTCAAGCAATTTCAGCATAAGAGTTTTGATTAAAATTAGTGAAATTTTGTTCCAAAGATAGCTTTTCAGAAGAAACTTATTGTCTTTTCAATCAAGTAGAACATGCATGCAACTAACCTATTACTATGCAATTTATTCTATTCTATAAAAGAAAGAAAATCTAACTAAAATATCTTAATTTATTGGTGCTAGGGAAGAGAAATTACCTCCGGAAGTCAAGTACTGACCGACCTCCCCACACTTAAGGCTTTGCACCGTCCTCGGTGCCAGCTGTCAGGAACAAGGGTGGGCTGGTGGGAGTGTCTCCACAGTCGGGGCCGTCATGGCTCCCTGTGCTGGTGAAGGAAGTGGAGTCCGGGGTGTCTGAGTCTCTGCAATCTCCTCTAAGCATCTCCCTGAGGTGTTTGAATCGGCGTTGATTGCGGCACTCTCGGAGCTTAGCTTTTTTTTCATGTTGGTCCAACCGCTTCAGTATCTGATGCAGCAGTTGACTAGTAGATGGTGGAGGAGGTGTGGCATCCTCTGTGGACTGGCTGGTAGTGGCAAGTTGTGGCCTGAGATATCTCCCGTTAGGGACATACTGATCATCCCGTGGAAGAATGGCTTTGGTGTCTCCAGCTTTGTAGGATACTCCGGATGCTGAGATAAGATCAGAGACCAATGCGGGGAAAGGTAGGTTGCCCGCGATCTGCACATGTTCCATAGCATTCCGGATATGTCGCGGTAAATTGAGAGGCTGGTCTGTGAGGATGCACCATAGTAGAATGGCCATGTCTGCGGTGAAGGAGGACTCATGAGTACTCGGGAAGACGTAATGGGACATAATCTATGCCCATACGTGAGCCTCTAAGGTAAGTGCGGAAGCCGAGATTCCCTTAGGACGGGAACGATGGTATCTGAAGATATATTTACTGCCAGGGTGAGCAATAACTCTGAGAACAGCGTCCCAGTCAAAAGTGTATGTCTGGCGCTTGGTTGCGGCTTTCTGAAAAGCATCCAACCCTTCTAGAATAGGTGGGAGATCTAAGGCTTGCTGGATGGCCTCTTCTGTAATGGGGACTTGCTTCTGGTGTAAATAGATGGACTGCAAAGTCGGCAGGTGGAAGTTGGAGTAGAACTCAACAACCCAAGAAAGATTAACCTGTCGTGGCTGTCTCTGTAAAAATCCCCAATGTCTTTGTGCAATTTGTGGCTCAACAAATTTGGCGATACGAGACGGAAGGATAAGAAGGTGTTCATTGTTGTAATTTCGAGCTGCCAGAATAGGAAACATCTGCTCACAGTAGCGATTTGGGAATCGTGCAGTGTCCTTGGCTGGGAAGGCTCTCTCTTTTTCATCAACCTTGATAATCCTTTTAATTTTTTTTGTTGAAGGCTTGACTGTAGTTGAAGAAGGCTCTGCCACTAATGCTCTCTTCGTACCTTTCCTTGCTGTGGGTTTAGGAGTAGCTTTCTCTTTGCCTTTCTTGGTGGCCATTCTGAAAAAGGGAAGAGAAAGTAAGTTAGATCCAAAGAATTAAAGTAAGGAAGGGGATGGAGTGAGTAATAACAAATATTCGCGTTGTAGATATAGCTTCTAAACTAACAGAAATCCCTTCGTACAAAAGTTTTCGTTTTCACAAGTAACAAACCCCTTTAAAATTGATAACCGAGTATTTAAACCTCGGGTCGTCTTCTCAAGGAATTGCAGGGAGGTATGTTCTTATTATTGGTTATGAAAAAGTGTGTTTTGGGGTTTTGGATTAAGGTAAAAGGTTAGTTGAATGACAAAAAAAAAATAAAATAATAATAACTGTAAAATAAACCTTTGGCAAGGTATAAGAACCGGAAGTCCTATCCTAGTTATCCTTATCAATTGTGATGAGAATTGGATTTTTCTCCCACTTTGTTAACCTCTAACTATGAAGGTAAGTTAAGTGGATGAATTAATTTTGATTCCTTAGGTCCTAGTCTTTCCTTGGAAAAAGTCAGAGTTATTGGAACTTGAATTAATGAAACGAAGAAATCTAATTTACAATCAACAATGAGTTTGATAACTCAAGAGTCACCAATTATTTAACCAAAGCCAAAACGGGAAACTATCTAAATTAAATAAAAAGCATTCATAAATAAAACAATCATAAACTGAAATATCTCAAATAACATTAATTAAGAAAATCAATCTAAACATGGAACATTAAAAATAAATAAAAACAAAGAACATTTAACCTGGGATTGAGAGTCACTCCTAAAACTAAGAGAAGTCCTAAATCCTAATCCTAAGAGAGAGGAGAGAACCTCTCTCACTAAAAACTACATCTAAAACTAAAATTATGAATTATCAGAGCATGATCATGAATGGATGCATTCCCCCACTTTATAGCCTCTAATCTATATTCTCTAGGCCGAAAACTGGATCAGAAACATCCCAGAAGTCACTTCCAGCACTTTCTGGTCTGTACAGGTCGCGGCCAAGTGACGCGGAGCCGTCGCCCACGCGGCCGCGCGGGTTGAAGTTCGCAGATGCGACGTGTCCGCGTGAATCACGTGTTCGTGTTGCCTAGCGTCAGAGCAACTATGGCATATTATATATCAAATTGAAACCCCGGATGTTAGCTTTCCAACGCAACTGGAACCGCGTCGTTTGGATCTCCGTAGCTAAAGTTATAGCCATTTGAGTGCGAAGAGGTCATGCTGGACAGCTTAGCAGTTTCTCCAACTTATTGTATTCCTTCCATTTTTGCATTCTTCCTTTCCATCCTCTGAGCCATTCCTGCCCTATAATATCTGAAAACACTTAACACACATATCAAGGCATCTAATGGTAATAAGAGAGGATTAATAATAAGCAAATATAAGATCAAAGAAGCATGTTTTCAATTATAGCACAAAATCAGGAAGGAAAATGTAAAACATGCGAATTGTATGAATAAGTGAGTAAAGAGTTGATAAAAACCACTCAATTGAGCATAAGATAAACCATAAAATAGTGGTTTATCAACCTCCCCACACTTAAACAATAGCATGTCCTCATGCTAAGCTCAAGAGAAACTATAAAGAGATGAAGAGGAATGATAGAATGTATGAGATGCAACCTATGAATGCAACTAAATGCAAAAATGTTTCTACCTACTTGGTGAAAAAGTAAATAAATCTTTCAAGAATAAATATGAACTGGATTTCACTAATTCAAATCACAAAATACAATACACAAGTAAACTTGTAAGAAGATAGCTCATAAAAGTAGGGAACATAGAATTAAGCGCTGAACCCTTACTTGGTAGTGTATATCACTCTAACTCTCAAGTGTCTGGGGTCAATTCTCTCAATTCTCTACTAATCTTGCTTTCTCTAGCTTGCTCTTCATCTAACAATCAACAAAAATTTAATGCACCAATACATAAATCAAGAGGTCTTTTAAGGGTTGTAATGGGGTTAGGGTCAAGGTAGGATTGTATTTGGCCAAGTGGACTAAAATTTGAATCATTAATTAACATAAACTTCCCACCTAACTTAAGACAATCCATTTAATTAAAATGCAAAATCTAACTTCCCATTAACTGTGATTTCCACATGTTCATGCATCCTAACATTGAGTTTAGTACATATGCATTAATACCAACACTTACTTTGGGGCATTTTGTCCCCTTTTATTAATTGCTCTTTTCTTTTTTTTTTCTCAATGCATATGATTAAAGTATTGAATGCAATAATATGTGCTCAACTATTATTTTGCACATTTTTACTAAAATATACAATACCCAATTATTCAAACTAAATAATTTCAAACCTAACTTCCCCACACTTAAATCATGAGCACTTTTACTAGTCTAAGCTAACCAAGGATTGAAATTAAGGACATTATTGTTTTCCGCTTAGAGTTAGTAATGAGCTAAAGTAAAGAACAAATAGGTATATTAGGCTCAAATTGGTTTGCAAAGGATAATGAAAGGGTAAGGCCATATGGGTATGTAAGCTTAGTGAAACAAATGCCTCAATCATATCAATGCATGCATACATTAAACATTGGAAATATAGAATTAAGCAAGACAAAGATCACAATTTTAGAGAGAAAAACACACACCAAAAATAAAATATTGGTTGATAAAATGCAACCAATCAAATAGGCTCAAAATCTCACTGGTTTTGTGTGTTCAGGCTCTAAACTATGTTCCAAAATAATATTTCTTCAAACAAGTTTTTCAAAAAGTTTATTCAAATTAGTGAAATACTATAAAAATTTCTTGAAAAAGAAAATATTACTTTAACCAAGTGGTAAAATATGCACAAGAAACAAACATGCAATGAAACATGCAAATGCAACAATGAAAAACAAAAATTAGTGTTGAGAAGGGACTAACTAACCCGTGGAGATCGGTATCGACCTCCCCACACTTAAAGATTGCACCGTCCTTAGTGCATGCTAAGATGTGCAGGTGGATGGGGGTTGTAGTTCCTCAGCTAGTGCTCTCTTGTGTTCCTTTCCTTGCCGGTGGTTTGGGAGTAGCTTTCTCTCTTTACCCTTCTTGGTGGCCATCCTGCAAGGGAAAAAAGGAAAGTAACAAGTAAGGCTAGGGGATCCAGCAAGAAAGAGAGCGGGAAAGGTGGTAATCAATGCACAGTAAAGAAGAATAATGTTAACACATGGTCATGACTACAAGTGAAAAGTCATCAATAGAAATATAGTAAGTGCATGTGATGATAGTTAAATGCAAGATGTTTATTAGCATGCTGGCAAAGGCATGAGTAGCATAGATCAAGCATTCAATGTCCATGTTGGATTACCAAGTCTTCCAAACTAATAATATGTTTGTAAAAATAATTATATTTAAATAATAAAATAGAGAAGGGGTTATGTGAAAAGCAGGCATTTAGAGTAGTAGATTTAAAAGAAATCTAAAAATAGTGCAAAATGCCATATGGGCGTTTTCACAAACACATAGCATGCATGTTAAATAAGGTATGGAAAATATTAATTAGAACATGCAAGCACCCTTATAATAATATATAATTGTTTAAACAAACCCCAAATAATCCATAAGCAAAATATGGGAAATAATGACCCAAATAAATTTTTAACACCAATTAAAAGAAAAAAAGAAGAAAAAGAAAGGAAAGAAGAAAGAAATAAGAAGGGAAAGAAAAGATTTAGATTTGGGGGAGAAACGAGAAGATATCTTGGCTAATCTAGATAAGCTGTGTGGCGCAGGCGACGCGAACGCGTGAGTGATGCATTCGCGAGGTTGGCGGTATTGTCAAGTGACGCGGCCGCGTGGGGCACGCGGTCGCGTGAGTGATTTTGTGCTACAAGCGCGAGGCCAGCCGCGCGCTCGCGCAACTTGCTGTTCAAAATCTTATTTTGCCAAAAATCTGGGTGACGCGGTCGCGTCGGTGATGCGATTGCGTGGATGGCCATTTTTGAAAGACGACGCGGCCGCGTGGGGCACGCGTTCGTGTGGGAGGGCTTGGGCTTCTAGCACGAGTTCAGCCCAATTCCAGCACAACTTTCGGCCATGCACCTTTTTTACGTCGATTTTCATGGCACGCGGCCGCGTGGGTGAAGCGGTCGCGTGGGAGGCCAAAGTTCCACATGACGCGGTCGCGTGAGCGACGCGGTCACGTGGGGTCAAAGTATGCTAAAGGCGCGCCTCCAGCCATGCTCTCGCGTGACTCTCTGTTCAATTCTTTTCTTCCCAACGCACTAGTGACGTGGACGCATCAGCGACGCTGCCGCGTCGCGTACGTGGTTTCCCACTTTTTTTTTATTAAGCAATTATGCAGTATGCAATATGCAGTGTTAATGTAGATGCTATGGAAACTTCCAGGTTCAATGAAAATAAAATAAAATAAAAAAATAAAAAAATAAACAACACTAAATAAAATTGAAAAAGAACGATCATACCATGGTGGGTTGTCTCCCACCTAGCACTTTTAGTTAAAGTCCTTAAGTTGGACATTTGGTGAGTTCCCTGTTATGGTGGCTTGTGCTTGAACTCATCCAGGAATCTCCACCAATGTTTGTATCTTCAGTAACCTCTGGAGTCCCAAACTAGGCATGTAAAGCCCTTAAGAAGCTTCAAACAGATTCTTAGGCCCCCGGGGTGACAATTGTCAGAGCAGATTCCAGGATCCCAAATCTTGCTTTTACACCCATTTATGTCGGGATCTGTATCTTTCCAGCTGGGTGATAAGTAATTTGAATTCTTACTGTAGCTACCAAACAGCCTCTTAGACCCATTCAATTGAGCTTTACACCAACCCTTGCGTTTAAACTTAAAGCTTCCAACCATGATGAACCTTGCAGGACAATTCTTACCACTGACTATCTTCCTCTTACTCTTAATGCCACAAAGAGCTCTAAGTTGACCATCCGTCTCCAGTAGCCCATATTCAAATGGAATTAGAAAGCTGAGGGATATGAATTTTACCCACTTGAATGTTGTGAAGGATGATGGCAACTTAGGGGGAGGGGTCTCTAATAACTTTGGCAATGTGATTTCAAGCTCTACTCCCTTGTACTCTTTGAAAACTTCCACCTCTTTGCAAGCTTCTTCAATTTCAAACTCTTCCTCTTGGTAGCTTTCTTCCAATTCAATCTCTTCTTCATTACTTACCAAGGGCATGGGAGGTTGTGCTTCTTCTTCTTTAATCTCCATCTCTTGATCGACCTCTTTCAAGTCCTTAAGCATGATATGCCTTGGAGGTTGTACACCCTCCTCAACAACAAATTCAAACTCCTTAGAAGAGGGTTCTGTGACTTGAGGTTTCCGTGGAGGTTCTGCATCTCCCAAATCTTCAACCACTTCTTCCTCTGCAACTATTATAGCTTCCTCCACTTGTTCTAGTACAAAGTCATGTTCCGTACTGTCTAGTGGAGTTTCTAGTATCTCCTTTGTGCTGCGTTCTTCATTAGATTGTCCACATGAAGCCATGGGGGTTCCTTGAGTGTCCGAAAGTCAGGAAGCTAATTGACTTATTGCTTGATTTAATTGGTGAAGGGTTGCTTGAAGTTTTGCACATGTTTCCGTGAGATTATTCATTGAATCTTGCTGCGCTTGGCTATCATAAGTAGGATCATAGTGCTCTTGGATTGACAGATATGGAGATGGAAAATATTGAGGTGGTGGTTCTTGGGAGTAATTGGGTTGGAATCGGGGTGGTTCTATATATGGTTCATATGGCTCATAAGGTGGTTGGTATGGTGGTTGAGGGTTAGGGTTATATGGAGGTGAATAGCAGAAAGGGGCTTGTGAGTATGGTGGTCCAAAGTCATGTTGAGGAGAGGGTTCATAGGCATATGGTGGTGGTTGTTGATAGTCCATTGGAGGTGGTTGTTGCCATGAGGGTTGATCGAATCCTTGTGGCTCCTCCCATCTTTGATTGTTCCAACCATGGTGCATGTTGTCATCTCCTTTTCCTACAACATAATTATAACCAGACTCATAGCCAAAGGGGTGAGAGTTCATAGTAGTGAGAGATAATAAAAAACAAAAACTAACAAAAAAGGAAAAAAAAATTTTTTGAAAAATATTTACAATAACAAATAATAAGGCACATGTTTGCAATTCTCCGGCAACGGCGCCATTTTGACGTTAGGATTTTTGCTAGTAAAGAATTTATAAAAATATTCGCGTTGTAGATATAGCTTCTAAACTAACAGAAATCCCTTCGTACAAAAGTTTTGGTTGTCATAAGTAACAAACCCTTAAGGTAAAAGGTTAGTTGAATGACAAGTAAAATAAAATAATAATAACTGTAAAATAAACCTTTGGCAAGGTATAAGAACCGGAAGTCCTATCCTAGTTATCCTTATCAATTGTGATGAGAATTAGATTTTTCTCCCACTTTGTTAACCTCTAACTATGAAGGTAAGTTAAGTGGATGAATTAAATTTGATTCCTCAGGTCCTAGTCTTTCCTTGGGAAAAGTCAGAGTTATTGGAACTTGAATTAATGAAACGTAGAAATCCAATTTTCAATCAACAATGAGTTTGATAACCCAAGAGTCACCAATTATTTAACCAAAGCCAAAATGGGAAACTATCTAAATTAAATAAAAAGCATTCATAAATAAAACAATCATAAACTGAAATATCTCAAATAACATTAATTAAGAAAATCAATCTAAACATGGAACATTGAAAATAAATAAATACAAAGAACATTGAAAATAAATAAATACAAAGAACATTGAACCTGGGATTGAGAGTCACTTCTAAAACTAAGAGAAGTCCTAAATCCTAATCCTAAGAGAGAGGAGAGAACCTCTCTCACTAAAAACTACATCTAAAACTAAAATTATGAATTATCAGAGCATGATCATGAATGGATGCATTCCCCCACTTTATAGCCTCTAATTTGTATTCTCTGGGCCGAAAACTGGGTCAGAAATAGCACAAAATTCACTTCCAGCACTTTCTGGTCCGTATAGGTCGCGGCCAAGTGACGCGGAGGCGTCGCCCACGCGGCTGCGCGGGTTGAATTTCGCAGATGCGACGCGTCCGCGTGAATCACGCGTTCGTGTTGCCTAGCGTCAGGGAAACTATGGAATATTATATATCAAATCGAAGCCCCAGACGTTAGCTTTCCAACGCAACTAGAACCGCATCGTTTAAACCTCTGTAGCTAAAGTTATAGCCGTTTGAGTGCGAAGAGGTCAGGTTAGACAGCTTAGGAATTTCTCCAACTTATTGTATTCCTTCCATTTTTGCATTCTTCCTCTCCATCCTCTGTGCCATTCCTGCCCTATAATATCTGAAAACACTTAACACACATATCAAGGTATCTAATGGTAATAAGAGAGGATTAATAATAAGCAAATATAAGATCAAAGAAGCATGTTTTCAATCATAGCACAAAATCAGGAAGGAAAATGTAAAACATGCGAATTGTATGAATGAGTGAGTAAAGAGTTGATAAAAACCACTCAATTGAGCATAAGATAAACCATAAAATAGTGGTTTATCAGTCGTCCAAGTAATACCTTACGTGAGTAAGGGTCAATCCCACGGAGCTTGTCGGCTTGAAGCAAGCTATGGTCATTGATGAGCGGATAATTTATACGCTTTTCGGCATTGTTTTTAGGTAGTTTTTAGTGAGTTCAAGCTACTTTTAGGGATGTTT
>NC_029780.3:90624087-90625480 GCF_000817695.3 Arachis duranensis
ATCTTGTTGCTCAGATTAGGTAATTTTCTTTTCAAAAATCTTTTTCAAAAATTTTTCTTTTTATTTTTCGTTTTTCCAAACATGTTTTTCGAAAAAAAAAATTAATAAAAATACAAAAAATTAGAAAATCATAAAAATCAAAAATATTTTGTGTTCTTGTTTGAATCCTGTGTTAATTTTTAAGTTTGGTGTCAATTGCATGTTTTCAAAAATTTATGCATTATTTTCGAAAATCCCATGCATTCATAGTGTTCTTCATGATCTTCAAGTTGTTCTTGATAAGTCCTCTTGTTTGATCTTGATGTTTTCTTGTTTTATGTTGTTTGTTGTTTTTCATATGCATTCTTGCATTCATATTTTCCATGCATTAAAGATTTCTAAGTTTGGTGTCTTGCATGTTTTCTTTGCATCAAAAATTTTTCAAAATTATGTTCTTGATGTTCATCATGATCTTCATAGTGTTCTTGGTGTTCATCTTGACATTCATAGCATTCTTGCATGCATCTTGTGTCATGATCCAAAATTTTCATGTTTTGGGTCATTTTTGTGTTTTTCTTTATAAAATTCAAAAATCAAAAAATATCTTTTCCTTAATTCCCTCCAAAAATTCGAAATTTTGGTTTGACTTGGTCAAAAATTTTCAAAATTAGTTGTTTCTTACAAAGTCAAGTCAAAATTTCAATTTTAAAAATCTTATCTTTTAAAAATCTTTTTCAAAAATCATATCTTTTTCTTTTTTTATATTTTTTTCAAAAATTTCAAAATTATTTTTCAAAATATTTTCAAAAATCTTTTTCTTATCTTTATATCTAATTTTCGAAAATTAGCTAACAAGTAATGTGATTGGTTCAAAAAAATTGAAGTTTGTTACTTTCTTGTTAAGAAAGGTTCAATCTTTAAGTTCTAGAATCTTATCTTGTAGTTTCTTGTTAGTTAAGTCTTTTTAAAAATTAAATCTTTTTCAAAATATCTTTTTCTTAAAAATCTTTTTATCTTTTTATCTTATCTTTTTCAAAAATTTTATCTTTTTCAAAATTTGATTTCAAAATATCTTATCTAACCTCTTATCCTCTTATCTTTTTCAAAATTTGATTTCAAATCTTTTTCAATCAACTAACTAACTTTTTTGTTTCTTATCTTTTTCAAAACCACCTAACTACTTTTCCCTCTCTAATTTTCGAAAATTCTCCCTCTCTTTTCTTCTTCTATTTAATTATTTAATTACTAACACTTCTCTTCACCTCTCTTCATTCATATCCTAACATCTCATCTCACATCTCTGCCATCCTCACAGTTGTGTTTCTTTTTTTCACTCTTCTTCTACCCCTTTCTTCTTCTACTAACATAAGGGAATCTCTATACTGTGACATAGAGGATTCCTTTTTCTTTTCTT
>NC_029780.3:90625967-90627164 GCF_000817695.3 Arachis duranensis
TCTGAGAGGAATTCTGTGAATAATGGGGTTCCTCAGAAGAAAGGAGTTCTTGAAATTGATGCTCTGAATGCCATATTGGCTCAGAACAAAATGTTGACTCAACAGGTCAACATAATCTCTCAAAATCTGAATGGATTGCAACATGCATCCAACAGTACTAGAGAGGTAGCTTCTGAAGAAGCTTATGATCCTGAGAACCCTGCCATGGCAGAGGTTAATTACTTAGGTGAACCCTATGGAAACACCTATAACTCATCATGGAGAAATCATCCAAATTTCTCATGGAAGGATCAACAAAAATCTCAACAAGGTTTTAACAATGGTGGACGCAGTAGGCTGAATAATAGTAAGCCATATCCATCATCTTCTCAGCAACAGACAGAGAACTTTGAACAAAATAATTCTAATTTAGCTAATATTGTCTCTGATCTGTCAAAGGCCACCTTCAGTTTCATGAATGAAACCAAATCCTCCATTAGAAATTTGGAGGCACAAGTGGGCCAGCTGAGTAAGAGAGTTATTGAAACTCCTCCCAGTGTTCTCCCAAGCAATACAGAAGAGAATCCAAAAGGAGAGTGCAAAGCCATTGATGTAATCAAAATGGCCGAATGCATAGGGGAGGAGGAGGACGAAATTCCTAGTGAGGAAGACCTCCTGGGATGTCCTTCAAGCAAGAAGGAGTTTCCTATTAAGGATCCTGAGGAATCTAAGGCTCACTTAGAGACCATAGAGATTCCATTAAATCTCCTTCTGCCATTCATGAGCTCTGAAGAATATTCATCCTCTAAAGAGGATGAAGATGTGACTGAAGAGCAAGTTGCTCAATATTTAGGAGCTGTCATGAAGCTGAATGCCAAGCTATTTGGTAATGAGACTTGGGAAAGTGAACCTCCCTTGCTCATTAGTGACTTAGATACTTGGATTCAGGAAACTCTACCTCAAAAGAAACAAGATCCTGGCAAGTTCTTAATACCTTGCACCATTGGCACTATGAGCTTTGAGAAAGCTCTATGTGATCTTGGGTCAGGGATAAATCTGATGCCACTCTCTGTAATGGAGAAGCTGGGGATCATTGAGGTACAACCTGCCTTGTTTTCATTACAATTGGCAGACAAGTCAGTAAGACAAGCTTATGGAATAGTAGAGGACGTGCTAGTAAAGGTTGAAGGCCTTTACATCCCTGCTGATTTCATAATC
>NC_029780.3:90627739-90629082 GCF_000817695.3 Arachis duranensis
AAAAAAATTAAAAACAGAGTCAAAAACAGAAGAAAAAAATTTTCACCCTGGAGGACGCACGGGCTGGCGTTCAACGCCCAGAAGATGCATCTGGCCGGCGTTCAACGCCAGAACAGAGCATCTTTCTGGTGTTGAACGCCCAAAACAAGCAACAACCTGGCGTTTAACGCCAGGATGCGCACACAGAGGGCAATCTGGCGCTGAACGCCAGAAACAAGCTTGAAACTGGCGTTCAACGCCAGAAACAAGCATCACATGGGCGTTTAACGCCCAGAACATGCACCAATGGGCGTTGAAACTGGCGTTCAACGCCAGAAACATGCATCACATGGGCGTTGAACGCCCAGAACATGCACCAATGGGCGTTTGAACGCCAGAATGATGCATGAAGGCATTTTTCATGCCTATATGGTGAAGGAATGGTATTTCTTTTCACCTCAGGATCTGTGAACCCCACAGGATCCCCACCTACCCTCATCAAATTCAAATTCAATTCCCCACCCTTTCCCACCCAAATTGGCCGAAACCCAACCCCCCCATCTCCCTATAAATACCTCTCCTTTCTTCTTCATTTTCACACAACACAAACCCCTTCTTCTCTCCTATAGCCGAACCCCTCTTCTCCCTCTCTACTCAAAATTCTTTTCTTCTTCTTCTACTCTTCTTTT
The DNA here is from genome assembly GCF_000817695.3 of Arachis duranensis. Taxonomy (NCBI): domain Eukaryota; kingdom Viridiplantae; phylum Streptophyta; class Magnoliopsida; order Fabales; family Fabaceae; genus Arachis; species Arachis duranensis. Next base: position 90,628,408 of record NC_029780.3, read on the forward strand.
CTTTTTTGCTCGAGGACGAGCAAAATTTTAATTTTGGTGTGGTAAAAAGCCTAAGCTTTTTATTTTTCATTCACCATCAATGGCACCCAAGACCGGAGTTTCCTCAAGAAAAGGAAAAGGGAAGGCAAAAGCTTCCACTTCCGAGTCATGGGAGAAGGAGAGATTCATCTCCAAGAGCCATCAAGACCACTTCTATGATGTTGTGGCAAAGAAAAAGGTGATCCCCGAGGTCCCTTTCAAGCTCAAAAAGAATGAGTATCCGGAAATCCGACATGAAATCCAAAGAAGAGGTTGGGAAGTTATAACCAACCCCATGCAACAAGTCGGAATATTGATGGTTCAAGAGTTCTATGCTAATGCATGGATCACTAGGAACCATGATCAAAGTATGAACCCGAATCCAAAGAACTATCTCACAATGGTTCGGGGGAAATACTTAGATTTCAGTCCGGAAAATGTGAGGTTGGCGTTTCATCTACCCATGATGCAAGGTGATGAACGCCCATACACAAGAAGAGTCAACTTTAATCAAAGGTTGGACCAAGTCCTAATGGACATTTGTGTGGAAGGCGCCCAATGGAGAGTAGACTCCAAAGGCAAACCAGTCCAACTAAGAAGACTGGACCTCAAGCCTGTAGCTAGAGGATGGTTGGAGTTCATCCAAAGATCCATCAT
>NC_029780.3:90631678-90635784 GCF_000817695.3 Arachis duranensis
AGGATCCGGAAAGTCTCACCTTGTCTGTGGTGTTCCGAGTAGGATTCCGGTAATGAATGATCGTGACGTGCTTCAAACTTTAACCTGCTGGGCGTTGGTGACAGACGCAAAAGAGGGATTCTATTCCAGTAGGAGCGGGAACCAACCGGTGATTAGCCGTACTGTGACAGAGTGCGTTAGCATAGTTTTCACTGCGTGGATGGGATGTAGCCATCAGCCATGGGTGATGCCTCCAGACTGGTTAGCTGTGCGAGTGACAGCCGCACAGGGTATTTCCCCGAGAGGAAGAAAGTAGCCACAGTTGATGGTGAACCCCTATACAAAGCTTGCCATGGAAAGGAGTAAGAAGGATTGAGTAGAAGCAGTAGGAGAGCAGGCGTCCAAGAGCTCTACAACATCTCCATCCGCTTATCTGAAATTCCTACCAATGAATCTGCATAAGTATCTTTATCCCTTTCATTATTTCTTTTTATTATTAATTATTCGAAAACCCATAAAACTATTTTAATCTGCCTAACTGAGGTTTGCAAGGTGACCATAGCTTGCTTCATACCAACAATCTCTGTGGATTCGACCCTTACTCACGTAAGGTTTATTACTTGGACGACCCAGTACACTTGCTGGTTAGTTGAACGGAGTTGTGTCCACTCGTGCCAAATACCTAAATTCCACAATTTTACAATAAATGCAAATCAAAGAATAGTGATCACAATTTCGTCCACCAGTCATCTTGTAAATCTCAGTCAAGCAGATTCAAATGGTTATAGGGTTTTGATAATTAAAAGATGAATAAGACATAAAATAAGATAGAGATACTTATGTAATTTATTGGTAGGAATTTCAGATAAGCGTATGGAGATGCTTTGTTCCTTTTGAATCCCTGCTTTCCTACTGCTTTCATCTAGTCATGCGTACTCCTTTCCATGGCAAGCTGTATGTTGGGGGATCACCGTTGTCAATGGCTACCGTCCGTCCTCTTAGTGGAAATGGTCCGGCTACGGGTTACATAGGGCTAATCATCTGTCGGTTCTCGTGTCGAAATAAGATCCAATGATCCTTTTGCGCACTGTCACTGCGCCTAGCACTCGCGAGTTTGAAGCTCGTCACAGTCATCCCATCCCAGATCCTACTCGGAATACCACATATCAGACAAGGTTTAGACTTTCCGAATCTCAAGAGTACTACTAATTGGTTCTAGCTTATACCACGAAGACTCTGATCTCACGGAATAGAAGGCTCTGTTGTCAGGAGAGGCAACCATGCATCGTGGACCAGGAGGCCAAGAGATATACATTCAAGCTTGTTTTAAAGTAGAACGGAAGTGGTTGTCAGGCACGCGTTCATAAGTGAGAATGGTGATGAGTGTCACTTGATCATCACATTCATCATGTTGAAGTACAAGTGAATATCTTAGAACAAGAATAAGCTTGAATTGAATAGAAAACAGTAGTAATTACATTAATTCATAAGGAACAGCAGAGCTCCACACCTTAATCTATGAGGTGTAGAAAATCCACTATTGAAAATACATAAGTGATAATGGTGTTCATTGGTTTCGGCCCCAGAGGGGGAACCAAAATAACCATGATGTCTAATGCAATGAAAAAAAGTAATACTTATACTAAAACTAGTTGCTAGGGTTTACAGAAAATAAGTAACTAAGGTAGATAGTGCAGAAATCCACTTCCGGGACCCACTTGGTGTGTGCTTGGGTTGAGCATTGAAGCTTTCACATGCATAGGCTTTTTTTGGAGTTAAACGCCAACTCTGGTGCCAGTTTAGGCATTTAATTCCAGCTTTTATGCCAGTTCTGGCGTTTAACGCCAGAAAAGGGTCTCTGACCGGTGTTTTGATGCTAATTTAGGCCATCAAAACTCGGAAAAAGTATAAACTATTATATATTGCTGGAAAGCCCAAGATTTCTACTTTTCAACGCAATTGAGAGAGCTCCAATTGAACTTCTATAGCTCCAAAAAATCTATTTCGAGTGCAGGGAGGTCAGAATCCAACAGCATCTGCAGTCCTTTTTCAGCCTCTGAATCAGATTTTCGCTCAGGTCCCTCAATTTCAGCCAGAAAATACCTAAAATTATAGAAAAACATATAAACTCATAGTAAAGTCTAGAAATGTGATTTTTGCATAAAAACTAATAATTATATACTAAAAACTAACTAAATCATACTAAAAACTACCTAAAAATAATGCCAAAAAGCATATAAATTATCCGCTCATCACTTACTAAGGTAATTAGTAAGTTAGCTAGGATTTGTGGATTAATAACAATTATGCTCACTTGACTTACTGATGAGCGGATAATTTATACGCTTCTTGGTATTGTTTTTAGGTAGTTTTTAGTATGATCTAGTTACTCTTAGGGATGTTTTCATTAGTTTTTATGCTAAATTCACATTTCTGGACTTTACTATGAGTTTGTGTGTTTTTCTATGATTTCAGGTATTTTCTGGCTGAAATTGAGGGACCTGAGCAAAACTCTGATAGGAGGCTGACAAAGGACTGCTGATGCTGTTGGAATCTGACCTCCTTGCACTTGAAATGGATTTTCTGGAGCTACAGAACTCCAAATGGTGCGCTCTCAACGACGTTGAAAAGTAAACATTCAGATCTTTCCAGCAATATATAAGAGTTTATACTTTATTCGTGATTAGATGACGTAAACTGGCGCTCAACGCCAATTCCATGTTGCTGTCTTGAGTCAAACGCCAGAAACACGTCACAAACCAGAGTTGAACGCCCAAAACACGTTACAACTTGGTGTTCAACTCCAGAAGAAGCCTCAGCTCGTGGATAGATCAAGTTCAGCCCAAACATACACCAATTGGGCCCTGGAAGTGGATTTATGCATCAAATTACTTACTCATGTAAACCCTAGTAGCTAGTCTAGTATAAATAGGATAGTTTACTATTGTATTAGACATCTCTGGACGCCTAGTCCTTAGACCTTCATGGGGGCTGGCCATTCGGCCATTGGTGCACGAAATTGTGATCAATACTTTTCACAACTCAAATAATTCCCGGTGATGAATCCAAAAACTTGGTGTTCAATACCATGGCATAAACACAACTTCGCACAACTAACCAGCAAGTGTACTTGGTCGTCCAAGTAATAAACCTTACGCGAGTAAGGGTCGATCCCACAGAGATTGTTGGTATGAAGCAAGCTATGGTCACCTTGTAAATCTTAGTCAGGCAAACTCAAATGGTTATGAATGATGATTAAAACATAAAGATAAAGATAGAGATACTTATGCAATTCATTAGTGGAAATTTCAGATAAGCGTATGGAGATGCTGTGTTCCTTCCGACTCTCTGCTTTCCTACTGTCTTCATCCAATTCTTCTCACTCCTTTCCATGACAAGCTGTATGTAGGGTTTCACCATTGTCAGTGGCTACCTCCCATCCTCTCAGTGAAAATGTTCAACGCACCCTGTCACGGCACGGCTAATCATCTGTCGGTTCTCAATAAGGTTGGAATAGAATCCAGTGATTCTTTTGCGTCTGTCACTAACGCCTAGCCTTCAGGAGTTTGAAGCTCGTCACAGTCATTCAATCATTGAATCCTACTCAGAATACCACAGACAAGGTTTAGACCTTCCGGATTCTCTTGAATGCCGCCATCAATTCTAGCTTGTACCACGAAGATTCCGGTTAAAGAATCCAAGAGATATCCACCTAATCTAGGGTAGAACGGAGGTGGTTGTCAGGCACACGTTCATAGGTGAGAATGATGATGAGTGTGACGGATCATCACATTCATCAAGTTGAAGAACAAGTGATATCTTAGAACAAGAACAAGCGGAATTGAATAGAGGAACAATAGTAATTGCATTAATACTCGAGGTACAGCAGAGCTCCACACCTTAATCTATGGTGTGTAGAAACTCCACCGTTGAAAATACATAAGAACAAGGTCTAGGCATGGCAGAATGGCCAGCCCCCAAAACGTGATCAAAAGATTCAAAGATCTCAAGATGATCTAAGATCTCCCGATGAAAATACAATAGTGAAAGGTCCTATTTATAGAGAACTAGTAGCCTAAGGTTTACAGAGATGAGTAAATGACATAAAAATCCACTTCCGGGCCCAC
>NC_029780.3:90635901-90636491 GCF_000817695.3 Arachis duranensis
TGCCAGTTTGGGCGTTTAACTCCCATCCTTGTGCCAGTTCCGGCGTTTAACGCTGGGAATTCTGATGGTGACTTTGAACACCAGTTTAGGCCATCAAATCCTAGGCAAAGTATAGACTATCATATATATCTGGAAAGCCCAGGATGTCTACTTTCTAACACCGTTGAGAGTGCGCCAATTGGGCTTCTGTAGCTCCAGAAAATTCACTTCGAGTGCAGGGAGGTCAGAATCCAACAGCATCTGCATTCCTTTTTAATCTCTGAATCAGATTTTTGCTCAGGTCCCTCAATTTCAGCCAGAAAATACCTGAAATCACAGAAAAAACACACAAACTCATAGTAAAGTCCAAAAAAGTGAATTTTAACTAAAATCTAATAAAAATATACTAAAAACTAACTAGATCATACTAAAAACATACTAAAAACAATGCCAAAAAGCGTACAAATTATCCGCTCATCACAACACCAAACTTAAATTGTTGCTTGTCCCCAAGCAACTAAAAATCAAATAAGATAAAAAAGAAGAGAATATACAATGAATTCCAAAAACATCTATGAAGATCAGTATTAATTAGATGAGCGGGGCTTTTA
>NC_029780.3:90637287-90640904 GCF_000817695.3 Arachis duranensis
GTCTCAGGGATTTGATGATGAGAGGGGTCTCTTGTTTGCTCCATCTTTTTCTTAGTGATGGGCTTGTCCTCATCAATGGGGATGTCTTCCTCTATGTCAACTCCAACTGAATAACAGAGGTGACAAATGAGGTGAGGAAAGGCTAACCTTGCCAAGATAGAGGACTTGTCCGCCACCTTATAGAGTTCTTGGGCTATAACCTCATGAACTTCCACTTCCTCTCCAATCATGATACTATGAATCATGATGGCCCGGTCTATAGTAACTTCTGACTGGTTGCTAGTGGGAATGATTGAGCGTGGATCGGTTGCTAGTGGGAATGATTGAGCGTTGGATAAACTCCAACCATCCCCTAGCCACGGGCTTGAGGTCATGCCTTCTCAATTGAACCGGCTTCCCTCTTGAATCTCTCTTCCATTGGACGCCCTCTTCACAAATGATTGTGAGGACTTGGTCCAACCTTTGATCAAAGTTGAACCTTCTAGTGTAAGCGTGTTCATCTCCTTGCATCATGGGCAAGTTGAATGCCAACCTTACATTTTCCGGACTAAAATCTAAGTATTTCCCCCAAACCATAGTAAGCCAATTCTTTGGGTTCGGGTTCACACTTTGATCATGGTTCTTAGTGATCCATGCATTGGCATAGAACTCTTGAACCATTAAGATTCTGACTTGTTGAATGGGGTTGGTAAGAACTTCCCAACCTCTTCTTAGGATCTCATGTCGGATCTCTGGATATTCACTCTTTTTGAGTTTAAAAGGGACCTCGGGGATCACTTTCTTCAAGGCCACAACTTCATAGAAGTGGTCTTGATGCACCCTTGAGATGAATCTCTCCATCTCCCATGACTCGGAGGTAGAAGCTTTTGCCTTCCCTTTCCTCTTTCTAGAGGTTTCCCCGGCCTTGGATGCCATAAATGGTTATAGAAAAACAAAAAGCAATGCTTTTACCACACCAAACTTAAAAGGTTACTCGTCCTCGAGCAAAAGAAGAAAGAAGAGAGTAGAAGAAGAAGAAATGAAGGAGATGGAGATGGCTTTGTGGTTTGGCCAAAGGGGGAGAAGTAGTGTTTAGGTTGTGTGAAAATAAAAGAGTGAAGATGGGTTTATATAGGAGTGGAGAGAGGGGTAGGGTTCAGTCATGGGAGGGTGAGTTTGGGAGGGAAAGTATTTTAAATTTGAATAGTGGGGTAGGTGGGGTTTTGTGAAGGATGGATGTGAGTGGTGAAGAGAAAGATGGGATTTGATAGGTGAAGGGTTTTTGGGGAAGAGGTGTTGAGGTGATTGGTGAATGGGTGAAGAAGAGAGAGAGTGGTGGGGTAGGTGGGGATCCTGTTGGGTCCACAGATCCTGAGGTGTCAAGGAAAAGTCATCCCTGCACCAAGTGGCGAGCAAAATTGCTCCCTATGCCAATTCTGGCGTTAAACGCCGGGCTGGTGCCCATTTCTGGTGTTTAACGCCAAGTTCTTGCCCTTTACTGGCATTTAACGCCAGTCTGGTGCCCCTTTCTGGCGTTAAATGCCCAGAATGGTGCCAGACTGGGTGTTAAATGCCCATCTGCTAGCCTTACTGGCGTTTAAACGCCAGCAAGATCTTCCTCCAGGGTGTGCTGTTTTTTTTTCTGTTTTTCATTCTGTTTTTGCTTTTTCAATTAATTTTGTGACTTCTTATGATCATCAACCTACAGAAAACATAAAATAACAAGGAAAATAGATAAAATATAACATTGGGTTGCCTCCCAACAAGCGCTTCTTTAATGTCAGTAGCTTGACAGAGGGCTCTCATGGAGCCTCACAGATGCTCAGAGCAATGTTGGAACCCCCCAACACCAAACTTAGAGTTTGAATGTGGGGGTTCAACACCAAACTTAGAGGTTGGTTGTGGCCTCCCAACACCAAACTTAGAGTTTGACTGTGGGGGCTCTGTTTGACTCTGTTTTGAGAGAAGCTCTTCATGCTTCCTCTCCATGGTGAACTCTGTTTGACTCTGTTTTGAGAGAAGCTCTTCATGCTTCCTCTCCATGGTGACAGAGGGATATCCTTGAGCCTTAAACACAAAGGATTCTTCATTTACTTGAATGATCAATTCTCCTTTGTCCACATCAATCACAGCCTTTGTTGTGGCTAGGAAGGGTCTGCCAAGGATGATGGATTCATCCATGCACTTCCCAGTCTCTAAGACTTTGATGGATTCATCCATGCACTTTCCAGTCTCTAGGATTATGAAATCAGCAGGGATGTAATGGTCTTCAACTTTTACCAGAACATCCTCTACAAGTCCATAAGCTTCTTTTCTTGAGTTGTCAGCCATCTCTAGTGAGATTTTTGCAGCTTGCACCTCAAAGATCCCTAGCTTCTCCATTACAGAGAGAGGCATGAGGTTTACACTTGACCCTAGGTCACATAAGGCCTTATTGAAGGTCATGGTGCCTATGGTACAAGGTATTGAAAACTTCCCAGGATCCTGTCTCTTTTGAGGCAGTTTCTGCCTAGACAAGTCATCCAATTTTTTGGTGAGCAAAGGGGGTTCATCCTCCTAAGTCTCATTACCAAATAACTTGTCATTTAGCTTCATGATTGCTCCAAGGTATTTAGCAACTTGCTCTTCAGTGACATACTCATCCTCTTCAGAGGAAGAATACTCATCAGAGCTCATGAATGGCAGAAGTAAGTCCAATGGAATCTCTATGGTCTCAGTTTGAGCCTCAGATTCCCATGGTTCCTCATTGGGGAACTCATTAGAGGCCAGTAGACGTCCATTGAGTTCTTCCTCAGTGGCGTTCACTGCCTCTCCCTCCTCTCCAAATTTGGCCATGTTGATGGCCTTGCACTCTCCTTCCGGATTTTCTTCTGTATTGCTTGGAAGAGTACTAGGAGGGAGTTCAGTAATTTTCTTGCTCAGCTGACCCACTTGTGCCTCCAAATTTCTAATGGAGGACCTTGTTTCAGTCATGAAACTTTGAGTGGTTTTGATTAGATCAGAGACCATGGTTGCTAAGTCAGAGTTGTGCTGCTTAGAACTCTCTGTCTGTTGCTGAGAAGATGATGGAAAAGGCTTGCCATTGCTAAACCTGTTTCTTCCACCATTATTATTGTTGAAACCTTGTTGAGGTCTCTGTTGATCCTTCCATGAAAGATTTGGATGATTTCTCCATGAAGGATTGTAGGTGTTTCCATAGGGTTCTCCCATGTAATTCACCTCTTCCATTGAAGGGTTCTCAGGATCATAAGCTTCTTCTTCAGATGAAGCTTCCTTAGTACTGCCTGGTGCATTTTGCATTCCAGATATACTTTGAGAAATAATATTGACTTGCTAAGTCAATATTTTGTTCTGAGCCAATATGGCATTCAGAGTGTCAATCTCAAGAACTCCTTTCTTCTGATTTGTCCCATTGTTCACAGGATTCCTTTCAGAAGTGTACATGAATTGATTATTTGCAACTATTTCAATTAGTTCTTGAGCTTCTGTAGGCATCTTCTTCAGATGAAGAGATCCTCCAGCAGAGCTATCCAAAGACATCTTGGATAGTTCAGAGAGACCATCATAGAAAATACCTATGATGCTCCACTCATAAAGCATATCAGAGGGACACTTTCTGATTAATTGTTTGTATCTTT
>NC_029780.3:90642091-90642815 GCF_000817695.3 Arachis duranensis
GTTAAACGCCCAGCCAGGCACCCTGGCTGGCGTTTAAACGCCAGTTTGCCTTCCTCACTGGGCATTTTGAACGCCCAGCTTTTTCTGTATAATTCTTCTGATGTATGTTCTGAATCTTCAATTCTCTGTGTTATTGACTTGAAAAGACACAAATTAAAAATATTTTTGGATTTTTAATAATGATGAATAATCAAAATGCAACTAAAATCAAATAACAATGCATGCAAGACACTAAACTTAGTAGTTTGTATACTACTGACACTAACAAAATGAGAATACACATGAGAAACAACAAAACACTCAAGTCAAGAGAATTCAAGGATCAGAGCAAGGAAATCATCAAGAACAACTTGAAGATTAATGAAGACACATGCATGAGTTCGAAAAATGCAAGAAGAATAGAAACATGCATTTGACACCAAACTTAAAATGAGACTCTAGACTCAAACAAGAAATTTTTGGATTTTATGATTTGTAAATTTTTTGTGCTTTTTCGAAAATTAAGTGGAAAAGAAAATAAAGATATCAAAATTCTTAATGAGAATTCCAGGAATCATGCAATGTTAGTCTAAAGCTTCAGTCTAAAGAAATTAGACATGGCTAGCCAAGCTTCAGCAGAACATTGCATTCAAGAGCTAAATTGATGAAGATCAATCAGCTTTGGTGATGATAAGAACATCACCTTGAAACACTAGAATTCATTCTTAAGAACTCTGAAGAAAAA
>NC_029780.3:90643576-90647735 GCF_000817695.3 Arachis duranensis
AGGTACAGCAGAGCTCCACACCTTAATCTATGGTGTGTAGAAACTCCACCGTTGAAAATACATAAGAACAAGGTCTAGGCATGGCCAAATGGCCAGCCCCCAAAACGTGATCAAAAGATTCAAAGATCTCAAGATGATCTAAGATCTCCCGATGAAAATACAATAGTGAAAGGTCCTATTTATAGAGAACTAGTAGCCTAAGGTTTACAGAGATGAGTAAATGACATAAAAATCCACTTCCGGACCCACTTGGTGTGTGCTTGGGCTGAGCATTGAAGCATTTTCGTGTAGAGACTCTTCTTGGAGTTAAACGCCAGCTTTTATGCCAGTTTGGGCGTTTAACTCCCATCCTTGTGCCATTTCCGGCGTTTTAACGCTGGGAATTCTGATGGTGATTTTGAACGCCGGTTTGGGCCATCAAATCTTGGGCAAAGTATGAACTATCATATATTTCTGGAAAGCCCAGAATGTCTACTTTCCAACGCCGTTGAGAGCGCGCCAATTGGGCTTCTGTAGCTCCAGAAAATCCATTTCGAGTGCAGGGAGGTCAGAATCCAACAGCATCTGCAGTCCTTTTTAGTCTCTGAATCAGATTTTTGATCAGGTCCCTCAATTTCAGCTAGAAAATACCTAAAATCACAGAAAAATACATAAACTCATAGTAAATTCCAGAAAAGTGAATTTTAACTACAAACTAATAAAAATATACTAAAAACTAACTAGATCATACTAAAAACATACTAAAAACAATGCCAAAAAGCGTACAAATTATTTCTACACACCATAGATTAAGGGTGTGGAGCTCTGCTGTACCTCAAGTTTTAATGCAATTACTATTATTTTCTACCCAATTCGATTTATTCCTGTTCTAAGATATTCGTTGCACTTCAACTAGATGAATGTGATGATCCGTGACACTCATCATCATTCTCACCTATGAATGCGCGTGATTGACAACCACTTCCGTTCTACTTAGACCGGGTGCATATCTCTTGGATTCCTTAATCAGAATCTTCGTGGTATAAGCTAGAATTGATGGCGGCATTCATGGGAATCCGGAAAGTCTAACCTTGTCTGTGGTATTTCGAGTAGGATTCTTGGATTGAATGACTGTGACGAGCTTCAAACTCCTGAAGGATGGGCGTTAGTGACAAACGCAAAAGAATCACTGGATTCTACTCCAACCTGATTGAGAACCGACAGATGATTAGCCGTGCTGTGACAGAGCATTTGGACCATTTTCACTGAGAGGATGGGATGTAGCCATTGACAACGGTGATGCCCTACATACAGCTTGCCATGAAAAGGAGTAAGAAGGATTGGATGAATGTAATAAGAAAGTAGAGATTCGGAAGGAACACAGCACCTCCATGCACCTACCTGAAATTCCCACCATTGGATTACAAGAGTAACTTTATCTTTATTTCCTGTTTATTTTATTTATCTTTTAATTATCTAATCCAATCACATTTGAATCAGCCTGACTGAGATCTACAAGATGACCATATATTGCTTCATACCAACAATCTCCGTGGGATCGACCCTTACTCACGTAATGTATTACTTGGACGACCCAGTGCACTTGCTGGTTAGTTGTGTGGAGTTGTGACTAAGTGTAATTCACGTGTGAGAGCTACCAAGTCATTGGAGCCATTGTTGATGATCACAATTTCATCCACCAAGTTTTTGGCGCCATTGCCGGGGATTGTTCGAGTTTGGACAACTGACGGTTCATCTTGTTGCTCAGATTAGGTAATTTTCTTTTTGTTTTAATTTCAAAAAAAAAAAATTTTTTAAATCTTTCAAAAATTTCTCATCTATTTTCGAAAATTATTCTAAATTTTTAAGAATGAATTCTAGAGTTTCACAAGTAACATGTTGATGCCTGGTTGGCTGTAAAACCATATCCAAACCCCCTTGGATTGAGGCCTCCACTTGTCAATAGGTCGGGTATGTATATGGAGTTGCATGAAATATCAGCTGTTGCATGCCTGATTTATATCTTCTAAAGCTGGCTGGCTATTAAGCCATGCCCAACCCTTGGATTGGGGCTTTAGACAAATATTGAAAGATTCCTGGAATTCTTATTAAAAATTTTGAATTTCTTATTTTTTTTTCCTAAATGTTTTTCGAAAAAAAATCAAAAGAAAATACAAAAAATTCATAAAATCATAAAATACCAAAAATATTTTGTGTTTCTTATTTGAGTCTTGAGTCAATTTATAAGTTTGGTATCAATTGCATGCTTTAAAAATTTTTTCTTACATTTTTCAAAAATTCATGCATTCATGGTGTTCTTCATGATCTTCAAGTTGTTCTTGACAAGTCTTCTTGTTTGATCTTGATGTTTTCTTGTTTTGTGTTGTTTGTTGTTTTTCATATGCATTTTTCGTTTGTTAGAACCCATGCATTAAAGATTTCTAAGTTTGTTGTTTTGCATGTTTTCTTTGCATACAAAATTTTTCAAAATTATGTTCTTGATGTTCATCATGATCTTCAAAGTGTTCTTGGTGTTCATCTTGACATTCATAGTGTTCTTGCATGCATCATGAGTTTTGATTCATAATTTTCATGTTGTGAATCATTTTTATGTTTTTCTCTCTCATCATCAAAAATTCAAAAATAAAAAAAAATATCTTTTCCTTATTTCTCTCTAAATTTTCGAAATTTTGGGTTGACTTGGTCAAAAAATTTTAAAAATTAGTTGTTTCTTACAAGTCAAGTCAAATTTTCAATTTTAAAAATCTTATCTTTTCAAAACTTTTTCAAATCAAATCTTTTTTATTTTTATCTTATTAATTTCGAAAATTTCAAAATATTTTTTCAAAAATCTTTTTCCTAATTTTATTTCAAAATTTTGAAATTACACTAACAATTAATGTGATTGATTCAAAAATTTGAAGTTTGTTACTTTCTTGTTAAGAAAGGTTCAATCTTTAAACTCTAGAATCTTATCTTTTAGTTTCTCGTTAGTCAAGTAATCAATTTTAATTTTAAAAATTAAATCTTTTTCAAAATATCTTTTTCTTAAAAATCTTATCTTTTTATCATATCTTTTTATCTTATCTTTTATCATATCTTTTTCAAAATTTTATCTTTTTCAAAAAAAATTTTGATTTCAAAATATCTTACCTAACTTCTTATCTTCGTATCTTTTCAAATTTGACTTTAATATCTTTTTCAACTAACTATTTGACTTTTTGTTTATTTCTTATCTTTTTCAAAACCACCTAACTACTTCTCTCTCTCTAATTTTCGAAAATATCTCATCCTTTTTCAAATCACTAACTACTTTTTCAAAATTATTTTCGAATTCTCCCTCTCCTCTCTTCTTCTATTTTTTATTTATTTACTAACGCTTCTCTTCATCTCTTATCACCTCCCCTATCCTTACTCTTTATACAGACTATTCATCCCTCTCCTTTCTTTATTCCCTTTCTTCTTCTGCTAACAATAAGGAACCTCTTTACTGTGACATAGAGGATTCATCTTTCTTTTCTTGTTCTCTTCTTCCCTATATGAGCAAGAACAAGAAAAAATGAATTCTTGTTGAAGCTGATCCAGAACCTGAAAGGAATCTGAAGAGGAAACTAAGAGAAGCTAAATTACAACAATCCAGAGACAACCTTTCTGAAATTTTCGAACAAGAGAAGGAGATGGCAGCCGAACCCAACAACAATAATGCAAGGAGAATGCTAGGTGATTTCACTAAACCAACGTCCAAATTTGATGGAAGAAGCATCTCCATTCCGACCATTGGAGCAAACAATTTTGAGCTAAAACCTCAATTAGTTGCTCTAATGCAACAGAACTGCAAGTTTCATGGACTTCCATCTGAAGATCCTTACCAGTTTTTAACTGAGTTCTTGCAGATTTGTGAGACTGTAAAGACGAATGGAGTAGATCCTGAAGTCTACAGGCTCATGCTTTTCCCTTTTGCTGTAAGAGACAAAGCTAGAACAAGGTTGGACTCACAACCTAAAGATAGCCTGGACTCTTGGGATAAGCTGGTCACGGCCTTCTTGGATAAATTCTTTCTTCCTCAAAAGCTGAGCAAGCTTAGAGTGGATGTTCAGACCTTCAAACAAAAAGATGGTGAATCCCTCTATGAAGCTTGGGAAAGATACAAGCAGATGACCAAAAAGTGTCCTTCTGACAT
>NC_029780.3:90647772-90648339 GCF_000817695.3 Arachis duranensis
GAACTTATTGACATGGTTGCAAATAACCAATTCATGTACACTTCTGAGAGGAATTCCGTGAATAGTGGGACGCCTCAGAGGAAGGGAGTTCTTGAAATTGATGCTCTGAATGCCATATTGACTCAGAACAAAGTGTTGACTCAGCAAGTCAACATGATCTCTCAAAGTCTGAATGGATGGCAAAATGCATCCAACAGTACTAAAGAGGCAGCTTCTGAAGAAGCTTATGATCTTGAAAACCCTGCAATGGTAGAGGTTAACTACATGGGTGAACCTTATGGAAACACCTATAATTCATCATGGAGAAATCATCCGAATTTCTCATGGAAGGATCAACAAAAGCCTCAACAAGGCTTTAATAATGGTGGAAGAAACAGGCTAAACCATAACAAGCCTTTTCCATCATCTTCTCAGCAACAGACAGAGAATTCTGAGCAAAGTCCCTCTAATTTAGCAAATTTAGTCTCTGATCTGTCTAAGGCCACTTTAAGTTTCATGAGTGAAACAAGGTCCTCCATCAGAAATTTAGAGGCACAAGTGGGCCAGCTGAGTAAGAAAGTCATTGAA
>NC_029780.3:90648487-90694946 GCF_000817695.3 Arachis duranensis
TCCTAGTGAGGAAGACCTCCTGGGACGTCTCTCAAACAAGAAGGAGTTCCCTATTGAGGACCTGAAGGAATCTGAGGCTCATATTGAGACCATAGAGATTCTATTAAATATCCTTCTGCCATTCATGAGCTCTGAAGATTATTCTTCCTCTGAAGAGGATGAAGATATAACTAGAGAATAAGTAGCTCAATATCTAGGAGCTATCATGAAGCTGAATGCCAAGTTGTTTGGTAATGAGACTTGGGAAGGTGAACCTCCCTTGCTCATTAGTGAACTAGATACATGGGTTCAGAAAACTTTACCTCAAAAGAGACAAGATCCTGGTAAATTCTTAATACCCTGTACCATAGGCACCATGACCTTTAACAAGGATCTGTGTGATCTGGGGTCAGGGATAAATCTTATGCCACTCTCTGTAATGGAGAAACTAGGGATCATTGAGGTACAGCCTGCCTTATTCTCATTATAATTGGCAGACAAGTCAGTAAGACAGGCTTATGGATTAGTAGAGGACGTGTTAGTAAAGGTTGAAGGCCTTTACATCCCTGCTGATTTCATAATCTTAGACACTAGGAAGGAAGAGGATGAATGCATCATCCTTGGAAGACCTTTCCTAGCCACAGCAGAAGCTGTGATAGATGTTAACAGAGGAGAATTAGTCCTTCAATTGAATGGGGACTACCTTGTGTTTAAGGCACACGACTACCCTTCTGTAACAAGGGAGAGTAAGCATGCAGAGCTTTTCTCAATACAGAGTCAAACAGAGCCCCCACAATCAAACTCTAAGTTTGGTGTTGGGAGGCCACAACTAAACTCTAAGTTTGGTATTGAACCCCCATATCCAAACTCTAAGTTTGGTGTTGGGAGTCCACAATATTGACCTGACCACCTTTGTGGCTCTATGAGAGCCCACTGTCAAGCTATTAACATTAAAGAAGCACTTATTGGGAGGCAACCCAATCTTTATTTATCTAATTTTATTTTTATTTTATTGTTATTTAGTGTTTTAGTAGGTTCATGATCATGTGGAGTACAAAAAAGTTATTAAAATTAAAAACAGAATCAAAAACAGCAGAAGAAAAATCATACCCTGGAGGAAGGACTTACTGGCATTTAAACGCCAGTAAGGTGCATCTGGCTGGCGTTCAACGCCAAAACAGAGCATAGAGCTGGCGCTGAATGCCAGAAACAAGCATGGAACTGGCGTTTAACGCCAGAAACATGCTGCACATGGGCGTTGAACGCCCAGAACATGCATCACTTCGGCGTTTAAACGCCAGAATTGCATGCAAAGGCATTTTACATGCCTAATTGGTGCAGGAATGTAAATCCTTGACATCTCAGGATCTGTGGACCCCATAGGATCCCCACCTACCATATTCTCCCCTCTTCTTAACATTCATCCTCTCTTACCAATCACCTCAATCTCTCTTCCCCATCACCTCTTCACCACTCACATCCATCCATCTCTTCCCCACCCAATCCCACCCATATGGTCAAAACATACACATCTCTCCCTCTCCTCTATATCTTCTTTTCTTACTTTTCCATAACCATTGATGGCACCTAAGGCCAGAGAAACCTCAAAAAAAAGAGAGAAAAGAAAGAGAAGCAAAAGAGAAGACAAAAGCTTCCACCTCTGAGTCATGGGAGATGGAGATATTCACCTCAAGGGTCCATAACTCAGTAGAAGAGCATTTGACTGCACATCAAGAGAGCATGAGAAATTCTCTCATCAAGAAATCCCTGAGATACCTCAGGGGATACATAAGAAATCTCTGAGATACCTTAGGGGATACATTTTCCTTCACATAATTATTAGGAGCACCAAAATCACTAGGGAGGAGCAACAAAGACAAGGAAGAGACGTAGAAGAGCTCAAGGACATCAATGGTCCTTCAATAAGGTGCCACCCTCACTAAGGTGGACTCATTCCTTAACTTCCTTGTTCTTATCTCTCTGTTTTTTGGTTTTTTGTGTTATATGTTTATCTATGTTTTGTGTCTCTACTTCATGATCATTAGTAGTTAGTAACTATATCTTAAAGCTATGAATAATTCCATTAATCCTTCACCTCTCTTAAATGAAAATTTTTTTAATTCAAAAGAACAATAAGTACATAAATTTTGAAAATTGTCCTTGAATTTAGTTTAATTATATTGATGTGGTGACAAAACTTTTTGTTTTCTGAATGAATGCTTGAACAGTGCATAATTTTGATCTTGTTGTCTATGAATGTTAAAATTGTTGGCTCTTGAAAGAATGATGAACAAAGAGAATGTTATTGACAATCTGAAAAATCATGAAAATTGATTCTTGAAGCAAGAAAAAGCAATGAAAAAGTAAAAGCTTGCAGAAAAAAATTTGCGAAAAAAATAGAAAGAAAAAGAAAAAAGCAAGCAGAAAAAGCCAATAGCCCTTAAAACCAAAAGGCAAAGGTAAAAAGGATCCAAGGCTTTGAGCATCAATGGATAGGAGGGCCCAAGGAACTAAAATCCAGGCCTAAGCAGCTAAATCAAGCTGTCCCTAACCATGTGCTTGTGGCATGCAGGTCTAAGTGAAAAGCTTGAGACTGAGTGGTTAAAGTTGTGATCCAAAGCAAAAAGAGTGTGCTTAAGAGCTCTGAACACCTCTAACTGGGGACTCTAGCAAAGCTGAGTCACAATCTAAAAAGGTTCACCCAGTCATGTGTCTGTGGCATTTATGTATCCGGTGGTAATATTGGAAAACAAAGTGCTTAGGGCCATGGCCAATACTCATAAAAGTAGCTGTGCTCAAGAATCAGCATACTTAACTAGGAGAATCAATAACACTATCCGAAATTCTAAGTTCCTAGAGAAGCCAATCATTCTAAACTTCAAAGGAAAAAGCAAGATGCCAAAACTGTTCAGAAGCAAAAAGCTACAAGTCCCGCTCATCTAATTAGAATTAATATTCATTGATATTTTTGGATTTATAGTATATTCCCTTCTTTTTATTCTAATTTATCTTCAGTTGCTTGGGGACAAGCAACAATTTAAGTTTGATGTTGTGATGAGCGGATAATTTATACGCTTTTTGGCATTGTTTTTAGATAGTTTTTAGTATGATCTAGTTACTTTTAGGGATGTTTTCATTAATTTTTATGCTAAATTCACATTTCTGGACTTTACTATGAGTTTGTGTGTTTTTTTTGTGATTTCAGGTATTTTCTGGCTGAAATTGAGGGACCTGAGCAAAACTCTGATAGGAGGCTGCAAAGGACTGCTGATGCTGTTGGAATCTGACATCCCTGCACTTGAAATGGATTTTCTAGAGCTACAAAACTCCAAATGGCGCGCTCTCAACGGCGTTAGAAAGTAGACATCCAGAGCTGTCCAGCAATATATAATAGTCTAAACTTTATTTGTGATTAGATGATGTACTGGCGCTCAACGCCAGTTCCATGTTGCTGTCTGGAGTCAAACGTCAGAAACACGTCACAAACCGGAGTTGAACGCCCAAAACACGTTACAACTTGGAGTTCAACTCTAGAAGAAGCCTCAGCTCGTGGATAGATCAAGCTCAGCCCAAACATACACCAAGTGGGCCCTGGAAGTGGATTTATGCATCAAATTATTTACTCCTGTAAACCCTAGTAGCTAGTCTAGTATAAATAGGATAGTTTACTATTGTATTAGACATCTCTGGATGCCTAGTCCTTAGACCTTCATGGGGGCTGGCCATTCGGCCATGCCTGAACCTCTTTCACTTATGTATTTTCAACGGTGGAGTTTCTACACACCATAGATTAAGGGTGTGGAGCTCTGCTGTACCTCAAGTTTTAATGCAATTACTATTATTTTCTACCCAATTCGATTTATTCCTGTTCTAAGATATTCGTTGCACTTCAACTTGATGAATGTGATGATCTGTGACACTCATCATCATTCTCACCTATGAATGCGCGTGATTGACAACCACTTTCGTTCTACCTTAGACCGGGCGCATATCTCTTGGATTCCTTAATCAGAATCTTCGTGGTATAAGCTAGAATTGATGGCGGCATTCATGGGAATCCGGAAAGTCTAACCTTGTCTGTGGTATTCCGAGTAGGATTCCGGGATTGAATGACTGTGACAAGCTTCAAACTTCTGAAGGCTAGGCGTTACTGACAGACGCAAAAGAATCACTGGATTCTACTCCAACCTGATTGAGAACCGACAGATGATTAGCCGTGCTGTGACAGAGCATTTGGATCATTTTCACTGAGAGGATGGGATGTAGCCATTGACAACGGTGATGCCCTACATACAGCATGCCATGGAAAGGAGTAAGAAGGATAGGATGAATGTAATAAGAAAGTAGAGATTCGGAAGGAACACAGCACCTCTATGCACCTATCTGAAATTCCCACCATTGGATTACATGAGTAACTTTATCTTTATTTCCTGTTTATTTTATTTATCTTTTAAAAACCAATAATCTCTTAAATTAGTTAAATCCGCCTGACTAGGATTTACAAGATGACCATAACTTGCTTCATACCAACTGTCCACCACTTACTCTTCAATGTTAAGGTTAGACTTGGTGAGATTAATCCATCATAATTATCATAGTTGTGGTTATGGCAAGGAAGGAATTCCATAACTTATCTCAAGTCAAGGCTCCCATTTATGTTTTGAACCACTTTTCACTCATTTTAAAGCATTACTTGTCCATATTTCATACATAGTTCTTTTATTCCTTTATTAGTTTATTAATTGCAATTTTGTCTTGTTCTTTTATTTCTTTAATTGTTCATTTCTTTATTGAGAACACCCCTTTGCTCTCAACAACCAAAATTGTGTGCTCTTAGGCATTAGTTTCTAGGGATGACAACCCGAGGTTTGATTACTCTCGGTTAATTTGAATTAGAAATTTTAAACTTTGATTGTGTGAGTTGGTTGCCAGTTTGGTCTATATACTTGCAACGAAAGTTATTTTAAGTGAAAAAATCCAAGCTGGTGAAAATCCTCATCCATCCGTGAGCCACCAGCAGAGTGATCCAATGACATCTTGGAAATCTCAGAAAGGCATCATAGAAGATTTCCAACATGGTCCACTCTGAGATCATGTCGGGAGGGCACCTCCTAATAAGCTGCTTGTACCTCTCTCAGGCTTCATAGAGGGACTCTCCCTCTTTCTATCTGAAGGTCTGGACTTCCAGCCTAAGCTTACTCAGCTTCTGAGGTGGAAAGAACTTGGTCGAAAATTCATTGACTACCTTCTCCCACGTGTCTAGGCTCTTCTTAGGCTGAGAATTCAGCCATAGCTTTGCTCTATCCCTTACAACAAAAGGGAAGAGTATGAGCTTGTAAACCTCAGGGTTCACTCCATTAGTCTTCACAGTATCACAGATCTGTAGGAAATCAGATATGAACTTCTTGGGGTCCTCCTGCAGGAGTCTCTGAAAATAGCAATTCTGTTACACCAAAGTGACTAGTTGAGGCTTAAGCTCGAAGTTGTTGGCACCTATGGCAGGTATGGATATGTTGCGCCTATAGAAGTGTGGGTACAGTGTAAGAGCCAAGGACCTTTCTTGCGTCTCCTCCAGCATTTGGATTGGCTACCATAGTTGTATCTTCAGCTTCTTGCTCAAGAGATTCTGTGAGATTTCCTCCGGCTCTACTAGCTTGAGCTTGTTAAAAATGCCACCTCAAGGTCCTCTCAAGTTCAGGATCAGGATCAAGAAAGGCTTTCTTATTGATAAACCACTACTTTATGATTTATCTCGTGCTAAATTGAGTGGTTTTTATCAGCTTTTCACCCACTTATGCATATGAATTGCATGATATTACAATTCCTTCCCAAATTTATTCTATGAATGAAAACTTGCTTCCTAAAGATCTTTTAATTGTATATTTTTATTATCCTTTATACCATTCGATGCCGTGATCCGTGTGTTAAGTGTTTCAGACTTCATAAGGTAGAAATGGCTTAGAGAATGGAGAGGAAGCTTGCAAAAATGGAAGGAACACAAGAAATTAAGGAGATGACCAGTGAGAAGTGATGTGGACGCATAGCTCACGCGACCGCGTGCAATAGAGAAAATCGCAGTGACGCGCTCACGTGCTGGACGCGTACGCGTGGATTGGAGTTCGCGCAAACGACACGAGAGCGTGCCTGACGCACACGCGTGGAGAAGAAAATTGCTGAATGACGTGCACGCGTGGACGACGCATACGCGTGACATGCGCGATCTGCAGAAATTACAGAGTACGCTGAAGACGATTTTGGGCCGCGTTTTGACCCAGATTTCGGCCCAGAAACACAGATTAAAGTCAGGAAACATACAGAGACTCAAGATATCAGATCATACACACAATTTTAGGTTTAGATGTAGTTTTTAGAGAGAGAGGTTCTCTCTTCTCTCTTAGGATTAGGATTAGGATTTCTATTAGGATTAGGATTTCATCTTCTTCAATCACAGGTTCAATGTTTCTTTTATTTATTTTCTCAATTTGGTTTATGAACTCTTTATGTTTGGATTGATTTTCTTAATTAATGCAATTTGAGGTATTTTCAGACGCATGATTTTTATTTAGCTTTCTACATTCTTGGCTTTGGTTGATTAATTAGTAACTCTTGAGAGTTCAGACACATTGTGATTGATAATTGATACCTTTGCTGATTGATTTAGATTCTTATAACTCTAGTCTTTCCTTAGGAGTTGACTAAGACTTTAGGTGTTAATTTAATTTAACCACTTGACTTAGTGGGAGCAAAATATAATTCTCATCACCATTGATAAGGATAACTAGGATAGGAATTCTAATTCTCATACCTCACCAAGAGTTTTCTTAATTATTAATTTATTTTTCTTGATATTTAAATTACTTGTTCTCTATTTCAAAAACCCAAAAATATATCTTTTTTTCATAACCAATAATAAATCATACTTCCCTGTAATTCCTTGAGAAGACGACCCGAGGTTTGAATACTTCGGTTATTTATTTTTATTGGGTTTGCTTAAGTGACAAACAAAACTTTTGTATGAAAGGATTCTCTATTGGTTTAGAAAATATACTTACAATGCGATTATATTTGTGAATTTCTTTACTGATAGAAAATCCGATCGTCACTTATCCCTGTTCCTGCTCATAAACAAGAAGAAACAAAACAAGAGAAGGGAAAGAAAGGAGTTTCTACGTCAGAGTATAGAAAGCTCCCTGTGAGAAACTCTAATAAAGAAATCAAATGAGATAAAGTAAAAAAATTTGAAAATAAAAGTGTCCTTAAATTAAAGATTTTTCAAAAAGAAAGAGAAAAATAGAAGCTAAGAAGTTTTCGAAAAGGAAGAAAGAGAAAGAAAAGTTAAAAAGACACCAAACTTAAAATTAAAATAAGATAAAGCAAACAACTAACTATCAAGATTTGAAATTAAAGATGGGAGGTTTATTTTAAAAATTTTCGAAAAATTGGAAAGAGAAAGTCAAATAACGATTTGAAATTCAAATTTGAAAGAAAGAAAAACTAACAAAATACTAAACTTTTAAATTTGAATTTAAAACTAAGATAAGATAACAAAATTTTAAAATCAAAGAAAAAGATCAAAAGATCAAGAACGATAAACAAGATAAGGTTAAAGAAAACTCAATTAAACAAAAAGATTACTAATGGGATACCAAACATAACACTACTAGAAAACTAGTTATTACAGACGAATATTTCCGACGGATTTTATCCCACTGAAATACAAACGGAATTTCAGAGGGATTTTTTTGTCGGAAAATAAAAAAAAGATTAGCATAAATTACAGACGGAAAAGAGAATCCGTCTATAATTCTGTCAGAAAAATTAATTTTTTTTTCCATAGAGTGATTACAGACAGATTTTTCGTCTATAATTAAGTAGACAAAATGCGCGTTTTATTAAATTATTACAGACGGAAAATCCGTCTGTAATTTAAATGAAATCCGTCGAAAATATTGAAAACCCTAGTTGAAGATTAACTCCATTCACTCGCCATTCACGCCTAGTTACTCGCCATTCACTCCATTCACTCGCCATTCACTTCGCCCTGCACCCTGTCGCCCACAGCCACTGCAGTCTCTGCCGCCACTGCAGCCACGCAGCCCCCGCATCAGCCCTCGCAGCTCCCCGTAACCCCCACAGCCTTGCAACCCCTCAGCGGTGCAGCCACTGCAGCCCCTACACAGACACAGCCTCCACCACCACCGTAGAAGATCCGTTGCCGTCAGATTCCGAGCTTCTTTTCATTCCAGATCACCGCTTTCTTTGTCAGATTCTCTTCGCATAGCTGCTAGATCGCAAACCCTAACTTTTCTATTCGTTCATATTTTGTATTTTTCTTCAGCTGACGCTTCTTTTGCTCGTTACTCTCTCACAAAATTGGTTGTTTCATTTTTCTCTTTAATAATTTTTTTATTCATAATTGTTCATAAGCAATGATAATATTGAATGATGTGTACTTTGTGAATTTTGTTCATAAAATGTCTATTAAGCAGTTCATAATTTTGTTCATAATTTTGTTCATATTTGTTCATAATTGAGTACATATGAAAGGGCTGTTGGATGCGAGGAAATCTATATAGCATAATAGATGTTGGTGGTTAAATTGCGGTGAAATAAATCACGACATATATTGATCTTTTGTCAAATATCTGATCCTCATTCTTTTCTTTTAGAAACCATACCTGGTACATATCTCCATTTTGCATGAGCATTATTCTCTTGAAGAGTTTCTATCAACAACTATGATACTGCAGTCTTTTATTTATTTATGTTATGTTATTTGTACCATTTGGTGTAGGATTCCCAAGGCAAGTTTCCCTGTTGATTTGATCATACAAGTTGATCACTCCAGCTTTCATTTGCATAAGGTTTTTCAAATCTCTCATTTAATTTTGTAGAACACTTGGTGTACTTATATCATAAGAATGATCAGTCACTAGTTTTTCATTCTTCATTCAGTGTTACAATATTGTTATTCTTCATTCTTATTAATGTCTTGTATCATTCATACAGCTTTTCCATGGAAGCTAACAAGATATAACTACAACACAGAAAGGTTCTTGAGGAGATAAGGGTAGAAAAACAGAGAATGGAATTCTCACCATGATTGAACCTGATGACAAAAGTGGTATGGATGGCTGAACTTTAAACCATTTCGTTAAAATTTGTGTATCACCTGAGAAAAAATATCTACTTTATAATGTTAGAATAACTTTGATTACTCAAAATATGAAAATTTGTCATGCCACTATGCAAATCTCTTGAATTTCTCACTTGTTTCTTTGCCTTATGCAACTAACACTCACCAGTCCTACTATTAATTTAGATAACAAAAACTAAGGCACCTTGGTCAACCCTACAATATACTACTAGTCTACTACCATGAACCTCAACAAAATTTCTTCTATTGGAAGAATTTGAAACTATAAAATTTTGGCATTTTTATCTTACTTATTTCTTGACATATTCCTTGCTTGCTCTATCTTGTGATGCAGATATCTGAAACGAGGAGTGAATGAAAAGGGAAGAGTAGCTAACGATGTTGAGACAGAGCAGATAGTCTTTGCAGATGCTCGTGATGGAAGCTCGATGAAAATAAGTTCTGTGGTGCAGATTTGGGGTTCAATTCCTCTGTTCTGGTCTCAAGAAGCCTCTCCATTGAACACAAAACCTGACATTATATGTATGATGTGGAAGCAACTATTCTCTGCTTGTTATGTAATTTTTTCTGAGAGCTTTTTTGCTTCTTTTTTCTTTTTCTAGTATCAAAGAAGGACAACACCTTTGAAGTCACAAGTCTTCATTTTGAAAATCTTGTTAAGAGATATGGAAATCCAATTATCATATTGAACTTGATTAAGGTAGGCAGCTTCCCATTTCTAATGAACAGTTAGGAATATTGAATTTCTCGGTTGTGTCTAACCTCTAAACTAGAATGTTTTCTGATTTTCATTTTTTTTTGTTCAAGACACATGAGAAGAAGCCATGAGAAACTATTCTGCGAGCCGACTTTGCTAATGATGTTAGGTCTATCAACAAAAATATGAAAGGGGAAAATCGACTGAGGTTCCTCCATTGGGATTTGCATCGACACTCAAGATGGTAACTTGCTCTTCCCTCCAACCGTTTCAGTTTTTTATTCTTGGGTGTTATTCTGAATTTATTGGATCAATTACTTCAGCAGCAAAGCTACTAATATGTTGACCCAACTAGGAAAAGTGGCTGCATATGCGTTGAAGCTGACTGGCGTCTTCTACTGTTCCCTGACACAAAACTTGACACCAGAGGGACTGTTCTAATATTCCTTCACAGGGTATGTTCTATAGCAGCACTTTGGATGCTGTTTGCTGATGTATTTTCCCATTGAATTACTTTTTATATATTTTGATGATTTATTAGATGATCTTTGTATTAAGCAATAACCAGGAATTATATTGCATAGACTGCTTGGATTTTTTGAACAATAACAGGAATTATTGCTCGATGAGTCTCCTTCTTCTCCTTTGATGTGAACTTCTTCTGTAAGTTTTAGATTCCTTGCTGATTCTGAAGCTTTTGCTGTTGTAGACTCTAATTCTGTAATTTTATATTCTGAATCTGAATTCTAAAATTGGAGATATGTGATTATTGAATTTTCTGCTACTAGCTTTGCTGAATTGTTGCTGAGTAGTGAAAATTCTACATTTGATTTGACCTGAATCTGGAAAATTGGAGGCTCCTGGAGTCGTTGATGATCATTGATTTGGCTGTGGTTACTGTTCTAAGGTCATATAATGAGACTGGTTAATTTTGGTTACTTTTGGTACTTTTTTGGAAATTGATTTCATCTTAGTATCAAATTAAACACTGGTCAGTTTCACAATTGCATTACTGAACTCAATTATCTTGTTTGTTTTTGTTTTGTTTTGTTTTTTTAATAAGAAATTATCACAATTGCATGTGATGATGTTATTGTTAAATAAGCATTGGATGCAGCTGATGTGAGTTTCAACAAAGGGAAATTTAGAGGCATGTGTGTTACAGTGTTCATGTGGCAAGCTCATACAAAATACCCCTTCATTCTCTTACACAACAGGGACGAATTCTATTACCGGTGAGTGCTTGTGTTGGTTCCTTTTTTGTAACAAACATGTGATTGATTTTAACTTGGGTGACTAACGAAAACCATTTGAAATTCTTAATAGTTTTTACTTTCTGCAAGAGACATTAGTTGTAATTATTTTATTTAGACATTAGTTGTAATTATTTGTGGGAATCAGATCAGATTGTGTTAACTATTAAGTATTATTAAGTGAGTCAAGTAAAAACTAATAAAGGGATATTACTATTTATAGAAGGAGGATGCAACGAAGAATAAAAGAGAATCAGATATCAAAGTTTTTTATGTTATGCATGCAACTAAATTTTTTATGGAAGTTTTCTTGTCATCTACTATATACATTATCTACTACTAATTTTCTGCTTCCTGCACCAATAAAAGGCTCGAGTCAAATTGATGCATTGTCTGGTTTACTGTTTTTCTGTCTTAAGTAATATTCTAATTATTTAATCTACCGTTTCAGTACTTTGTTAAACAAATTAACCATATGAACTAAGAATAGATGGCTCACTATCAATATTATTACATGTTAATCTTCATTATATTTTCCTTTTGTTACTTTTCTTTCCTCCAGCTAACACCTGTTAAGCTCATACTTGGGAGTGGTTGTTCATTACTAACACCTGTTTTCATTCTGCACTCTATGAAGAAACCTTTAAATGTTTCAATTATTTTGGCTTATGTAGTACCAATTGAAACTGGGAATGGAAAGGAGAGAGGTAATTAAGTTGTTACCACACCAAAGTGTGAATCCTTCAACTTTTCTCACGTGGGGAGTAGTAAGACTTATTTGAATTTTTTAATTGTGTCCTCATGTGAGAGAAGCAAAATCTCAACCTCATGTGAGAGAAGTTGGCAGTGATAATGGGGCATTAAAGTACAACCACTATTTGATAATGGTTCAATTGAGAATTTTTGTTTAGCTCTTTGTATATTTTGGTATTAAAGTATATGATTGTATTTTGTTATTGGCATGTATACTTTATTTTGGATAATGCTACTACTTTATTTTGGAACCTGCAATTCGAAAAGTGGTGAGTATTTAATCTATTATCTATTTCCAGTTGAAGTGAGTTGTTTGTTTGTGTATTTCCATATATTTTTTTTCTGTGAAACACTTAAAACCTTATGAGAACGAGCTAACAAACTGATACTTTTGCAGATGTTACTAGATACACAAGCTGTTAAGACAATCCTTCTTGAAATTCCTTCCCTTGGTAGATAGGTGATCTAACTTTTGCAAATACTTTTTAGTCATCTTTCCTTCCCTTGGAGCTTAAATTTAGGGAATCTGACCTCCACATTTCATTTTCTATGTTGTTGAATTTACTATGTTGTTGTTCCTTTTACCAGTAGCATTTAATTTTCTTTTCAGCTATAGTTTTTATATAGAAAATATTGATAATGAAATTTTCAAGTGAAAAATTTCACCAATTTTCATCCTTAAACATAATTAGAATGTTGCATCAATATTGATCTTCAGCCAGTCGTTTGGTGGCACTCTCCATCTCACTGGTAAGCTATTTCTCCTTTTAGGTTCTATTAACTGGTGGTTCTTTTTCTCATATATGTTGTTATAGTCAGATTCTAATTGTCAGTTAGTGGAGTTAGTAAGCCAGTAAGTATAGAAACTTCAGTTATAGTATGGGTGCTTCCAATCTCCAGCTCAAGCTTATCAGTTATTACTTCACTTGGTTCTTACTTCTCTGATTGGGAGACAAAAGGAGAAAACATTGAAGAAGATGGGGTTGGGAGTTCCTGCTCTTCCATTTATCTTTGTGGCTCACCTTCTAGCGGTGGCTGCTATTGTCATGGTCTTGCTTTGGAACATACACTTCAGAGGTGGCTTAGCTTGGGAAGCTACCAATAAAAATCTCATATTCAATGTATGTTTCTTGTTTCATCTTGCTCTTTACTCTCTATTTGCTATTATTTTTGGGACTATGATGCATTGATATATGGCTCTTCTTGATTCTTACTCTGTTTCGTTTGGTCCTCTGTTGAATGAACCTTAACTGAATTTGGCATTTGCATTGTATATTTGAACCTTAAAAGTAAGACACACTAAACATAATTCGAGCGTTTTCCCCCAGGCCAAGTAATATATCTTGCTTTTAGTTTGAGTTCCATGGTTTCAATGATTGATTGATTACCTTAAAGTTATTAGAGACTAATATTATATATTTTGTGGATAGTTTACAGTTTACACTTTACATATCTACCACTATATTGGTTTCTCAGTTTCTTGCTTAGTATTTCATACTAGTATTTACTTCAATCTTGTAAAGTTTCACATATTTTTTGTTTACTTTAACAATATTTTAAAAAGGCTCTTTAAGTTTTATTTTTTTCTTTCCATCTTTTCTATTTATTATCGGGCCCCAACCCTCATAAACAAGGGGTCCCAACAATTCATTGCTTGCAGGCTCCGCATGCTTATCCTTCGATTTCTTCTGTGTGAATTCCATATACTAATACATTCATGCGGTTTCAAATCAAATAATAAATGAGGCAAAGGGTACTCCTTAATCCTTAAAGGCTTAAACTACTTTATTTAGATGCTTTTGTTATTTTTTTCTCCTACCATTACGTTGATGGATTAGTAACTAAACTGATTTGGGACTGGGTTTAGTTTTTAATACGATATATAATATTACAAAAGTTGAAGTTACTAAACTATATTAAGCCCTTATATATCTTATATTAGTGACTATTATTATATATAAATATCAATATATATAAATGTCAATATATAACTGAATTTTCTATACTTACTGATAAGCTTCTATACTTGCGATTTTCCTCTTTTAGTTAGTGGAGTTCCACCCGATGCATTCAGTGAAACTGGTCAGCTGTGGGGCAGGTTTGATCTTAATCCCAGGATAAATATTTTGCCATAAATTTACTAGTTAAACTTTTTGTTGTTTAAGGAGGAGGGTCAACTAATTCATTTCACCATATTGTCCAATCATGTATCCAATTGGAGCTATTTGATTATGGTTAGTATCTCATACATTCATTTCATGAGTAAAGTGGATTGCTGAACATGATTCATGCTCAGCTATCTGAGTTTGTAAACGATGCTTTATTCTCATCAGTTTCATGCAAGCAGCCTTCCCAGCCACTTCCAGGAGCAGGAGGATTTGATGCTGTCTTTGCTGTTACTTTGGGAGATTCAAGCAGCAATGTGACAAAAATATGGAGCTCACTCAATGTTCTTGCCCTTCTGGTTAAAAAAGATTATTGTGGCGTTTCTTTAGAAAGTGCTGACCCTAGAACAAATGAAATCACTTCAGCTGTATCTTCAATTCATATTGAATAATTTATTGTAAATATTGTTTATTTTTAATACAATGAATTTTTTTATTTTTCGAAATATTATAAATAAATATTCGAATATAAATTAGATAAAAATTTGTATTAAATTTATATTTATTTTGTATGAAAACAAGTTTATTTTGTAACTAGAAAAAGTAAAAAAATTCTATTTTACCTTACAGACGGATTTACAGACGAATTTTTTGCCTGTAATCATGATTTTCCAAAGTTTAAATTACAGACGAAAAATCTGTCGAAAAATCCGTGTGTAATTACAGACGAAAAATCCGTCTAAAAATCTGTCTGTAATTACAGACAAAAAATCCGTCTGAAAATCTGTCTGTAATTACAGATGGAAAATTCGTCTGAAAATCCGTCTGTAATTACAGATGAAAAATTCGTCTGTAAGTTTGTCGCCTTCAGGAAATGGAGGGAGGATTTACAGAGGGAAAATCCGTCGGTAACTAGTAAAAATCCGTCGGTAATTTTCTGACGGAAAAAAATCCGTCGGTAAATAATTTCCGACGGGATTTTTACAGAGGGAGAAAATCCGTCGGTAATTTTGTCGGTAACTAAAAATCCGTCTGTAATAAAGACTAAATCTGTCTGTATTTATCCATTTTCTAGTTGTGTAAAATCTTAAACTAAGATAAGAAAACGATTCAAAATTTTTGAAAATTTAAGAGAAAAGTTTAGGTTTTTTTTCGAAAATTTAAAAAATAAAAAAGAGAAACACTAAAAAGACACCAAATTTAAAAATTGAAATTAAACAAAAAAAATAGCAAAAGATTTCGAGAATTAAGGGAAAAAGATAAACAAGAAATAAATTGCAATTTTCAAGAAAGAAAAACAAGATCAAATTCGAAAATCAAGAAAAAGAAAAATTAACCAAAACTAAGAGACACCAAACTTAAAAATTGAAACAAAATTCGAAAAAAAAAGAAAAAGATGACTAAGATGAATTGTTGAAAAATTTTAAGAAAATAAACAAAGAATGTTCGAAAATTTAAAAAGGAAAAATTATTAAATGAAAAACTAGTAAAAATTACCTAATCTAAGCCACAAGACAATCAGTACTTGTCAATCACGAACATCTTTGGCAATGGCGCCACAAACTTGGTGCGCTAAATTTAAACTCACACAACTTCACCAACAAGTTTACTTGGTCATCCAAGTAATACCTCAAGTGAGTGAGGGTCGATCCCACGAGAATTGTTGGATTGAGCAAGCAATTGTTATCTTGCTGGACTTAGTCAGGCAAAAAGTAAAGAGAGTTTGTTGGTGTAAGCGCATAGAACAAGATAATAAAGAAAAGAAATTAAAGGTTGTTGTAGAGATAATATATGGAAGCAGTTAAGGTCTCGGAGACGTTTATCTTTCCAGATTAATAATTTTTACTGACTATTTTAACAATGAATGATTCATTCCATGGAAAACCATAAGTGATCAAACCCCAATTCCTTGGCAATTCAATCTTTTCTGATTCTCATCAAAAGCCAAGGTCAGTGGTCATTCAATTCGAACGAGGGTGAAGGTCATCATATTAGTTTAGCGTCACAAAAACCTTAATTACCTAAAATTGACAGGATTTCATGTCACATATCTCAATCAGCTGCAGGTAACCTTCAGTTTTGGAGGAGTGTTTTCAAGCTGTAGCTCAAGTGACCTTGGTCAGAGTCTCACAGGAACTCACGTAGAATCAGGTGTCATACTTCTGTTTCACCCCAGATTCATAGGATTAAGAACGAAAACAATACCTTAGAACTGAATCAAATATATAAAATAGAAGAGTAATGATATTAATCCATAGAAATAAGCAGAGCTCCTAACCTTAACTAGGAGGTTTAGTTACTCATACTTTACAGAGAAAACGAAATAAAAAGTAAAGAAGATCTGAAGTAATGTTCATTCCCTAATTCCTAAGTGATCTTCGCTTTAAATAGTAAATACTAAACCTAAAAGATAATTTAATTTAAGAATTACAAAAATAAAATAAGAAAAGCCTAACGAGTGCTAAAATCTATTTTGGGGTCCATTTGGTGAGTGTTTAGATTGATGTCTGGCATTCAACTTGGGTTCTGGGCATTGAACGCCCATAGGGAGCATGCTTATTGTTTCCTTGCTCCCTAGCTAGCGTTGAACACCGATTTTGGGGGTTCAATGCTGGGTTACTCCTCTTTGGGCGTTAAACACTAGGTGTGGATGTTTAACGCCAGTTTTGGCAGTGATTCTGGAAAAGAAGTATAAAGTATGATATATCATTGGAAAGTTCTAGAAGTTATCTTTCTAACGCCGTTGAGACCACGCCAATTAAACCTGTGCAGCTCAAGATGTGCTTGTTGGAATGCACTGAGGTCAGGATTGACAACATCTGCTATCCTTTCTTTTTCTCTACTCAAGACTCTACTAAATTTGCCAAAAATTTACCTAAAATCATAAAAATAATACAAAAAATCAAAGTAGCATCCAAAGAAGAATTTTACACTAAAACATAGTAAAAATTAATAAAATCTAACTAAAAACACTATGAAAATGCTATGAAAAAGGATATAATTAAGATGGTCACGCATTAAGGAACTAGAAGAAATCGTAGCTGCTGCACAATCTTATTTTGAAGAATTATTTATTACAAGTAATCCTAGAGATCCAATGGAGGAAATTGAATGAATCCCAATCAAAGTGACTGAAGATATGAATCGGGCCTTGATCCGACCGGTGATTGAAAAGGAAATTAAATTAGTTGTCTTCTCTATCAACCCATACTCAGCACTGAGAAATGACAGATTCATTGCTAAATTTTTTCAATTCTTTTGGGAGACAATAAAAAAAAGATGTTATCAATGCAATTAAAAGCTTTTTTTTTGTTAGATGTAAAATCCTTAAAGGCTTTAACCATACACATATTTGCTTGATTTCAAAAATTAAAAATGCTTGTTTGATGAAGCAAGTTAGGCTGATAAGTTTGAGTAGTGTGGTCTATAAAATTATTTATATGATCTTGGTTTATAGATTATAAGGAGTGATAAATAGAGTAATTATTGACACTCAAAGTGTCTTTATTTATGGGAGGTTGATTATTGATAACATTTTCATTGCACATGAATTTATGTACTTTTTGAAAAATAAAACGCACAGTGAGTGTGACATGGCCTTTAAATTAGACTTGAGTAAGACATATAATAGCGTGAAGTAGAGTTATGAATGGGCTATTATGAAGAAAATGGATTTTTGTGATAAATGGTTAGATTGGTTAAAGGAATCTTTGATGACAATCACTTACTTTGATATTGTGGATGGATAATCTTATAGTTTTTTTAAACCATGTTGAGAATTACAATAAAGTGATTCTCTATTCCCCTATTTTTTCTTATTTTGTGGAGAGGATTTATCTGTCTACAAAGAATAGAGATCTAAGATTATGGGATTGAGGCTTAATCAAAGATGCCCTAAAGTTAGCCACTTGTTTTTCCAGATAATTTTATCCTATTCAGCCGCGCTTTAAAGGAGGAATGTTAGAACTTTTTCAGAATTTTGCGAACCTATGAAGAAGTTAATGATCAAGTGGTTAATGTAGATAAGTTATTTGTTTTCTTCAGTAGAAACAAACTAACAGTTCAGAGAGATCATTTAACTAATATTCTACAGGTGTAGCACAATAGGAACCAAGACAAATATCTTAGTTTACCAGCAGTAATTCAGAGGTCTAAAAAAATAACATTTAATTTTGTCAAGGACAAAATTTTGCAGAAATTTAACATTTGAAAAAAAGTCTCTTATTCTCTAGTTAAAGACACGTCTTAGTCAAGGCAGTACTAATTGTAGTTCTAATTTACACTCTTAGTCATTTTAAACTAAATCATTAATTGAAGATATACAAAAAGTTATGATACGATTTTGATGGAGACAAAAAAGATCAGAAAAAAATGCAGTGGGTGCAATCGATGAGCTATCAGATGCAGGCCAAGAGAACAAGGGAACTGAACTTTAACAATTTGAGTGCGTTCAACCTCGCTATGTTAGCTAAACAAGGTTTGAAACTGCTAACCAAACCTCACTCCCTGCTGTACCATGTCTACAGAAGCAAATATTTCAAGTTCTTTAATTATCTCAAAGCAGAAGTAGGCACTAACCCTTCTTGGAGGTGGAGAAGTGTCTTAGAACGTCGTAGAGTGCTGGAAAAGGGCATTATTTGAAAGATTGGAAGGAGAATTTCAATACGAGTCAAAAAAGACTCATGGATTCCATGCATTAACTCTATTGCGATGTTACAAATACAGAATCAGGCATTCATTCCAAAAACAGTCTCAAAACTAATGCTACCAACTAAGCAATGGAATCAAGTAGTAGTAACTTCAGACATATTCAATCAGGAGATAGCAGCAACAATATTTAACATAGAGATTATTCAAGGTGAAGATGAGGTTACCTGGTCGAGAGAAAAAAGTAGAGTATACATAGTGGCTTTTCAGGTTATGACATTGCGTTTCAATTCTTCCACCCAACTCCAGAATTCTTACCGAGTCGCTGCAAGAAAAAGAAAATTTGGTCAGGACTTTTGAAGATTAAATATCAATCAAAAATTAAAATTTTCATATGGAAGATGCTGCATAATAGCCTTTCTGTGATGCAACGGCTAAAATCTCAGTTATCGACGGTGAACGCCATGGGCCTTAGCTGTGAAGCAGCTGAGGAGACTGTACTATCTTCGACTGTCTCTACTACTGTCCAGATTCAATAGAAGGTTGGAGAATAACAAATCTTCAATGTTTGCTCACGATGACCAAACCATGGAGATGGTGGTTGCGGGTATAAGAAGAGCTTAGGAGTGTCGTGGATGCAAAAAAGAAGATGTCGCAGGCACTGTGTCGCACCTAGCACCTATAGAAGGCAAGGAACAAAGTTATATTTGAAGACTCAAGAAAAGCCCTATCATTAGTTGTTGAAGCAGCACTTAAAGAAGCCCAAGTGAAAAGATAACTTCACCTTAGCTTCTTTTTTAGAATTTTTTTCTTTTTGCTATTAGTTGTTTCAAGATTTTATTTTGGGAGATTTCTAATATATCTTTGTTGCTAAAAGTCTTGTAAAGACACTTTATTTTATTTTATTATAAATATAAACTACTTTTTGATTATATATATACTAAATTCTACCGTTTATGTATACTTTTTTAATATAAAAGATGAATAAAACTAAATTATAATTTTACATTTTTAAAGAACAAGCATCAATTCTCGTATGGAAATTTTGATCCATCAATACTCTAATAATAAGATTAATTATTGGTTTAGTTCTAATAACTGTATTATAAACGTGAATTAGATCCACAACTAATATTAAACTAAAGGTAATATATAACTCATTTATAATAGGTTTGACCTAGCTAGTAATACATAACATTAATTGATTAAATCAATATTGCTATAAACTTTTTAATTTTCAACATTTTTTAAGTCATCAAGTTTTAAGTAACAGAAAAAAATAAACAAAAATTATTTACGCTCCAAGTCCATCCCTATACTACTCGCCATAGTAAGTACAATACTCTTTAATATCTTACATTCAATTTTTGGCTGAAATTATTATCACTAACTTCTTGTGTTTTCCAATTAAATTGGATTGATATAGTGATTAATTGACTAAATCTCATTTTATATATACAATAACACATTGAAAATAATAATGCCTAAATTATTGTTTTAAATATATTTATGCAAGAAAAAAAAAACACATTGCCAGAGAACACAGAAATGGGTAAACTTATAAAATCAACAAAATTTTAAGTTATATCAAATTAGTTAATAATATAAAATACACATTAAAAATAAATTAAATTATATATCTATA
Source organism: Arachis duranensis (assembly GCF_000817695.3). Taxonomy (NCBI): domain Eukaryota; kingdom Viridiplantae; phylum Streptophyta; class Magnoliopsida; order Fabales; family Fabaceae; genus Arachis; species Arachis duranensis. Next base: position 90,668,724 of record NC_029780.3, read on the forward strand.
GTGATTGAGTTTAATGCATAATTATATAATATTTTTGTTTCATCAAATAGGAGGGTTGCTATTCGAACTAGAATTTTTAATTTTTAATTAAAAGTTTAATTTTTATATGTATAAAAGAGTTTAAATAGAAATCTAATTATATATTCTCATATTAATTTAAAAAAACTAATTTTTAAATTTAATAAATCGAACAAAATTTTTTATATTACCAATATATTGAAATTAAACTAAAAAAATTCAAAGAAGATGATATTCAAGCGAATAAAAAAAAATTAAAATATGATAGTCGGGCAAAATTCAGCAGTGATGTGAAGGACACAACTAAGAAGGGACGAGCAGTGTTGGACGTTTTCGTGGGTGTATAAGAGAGGAATTGACAGTGTGACACTGTTTAGTGTATAATTAATGAGGCACTAAAGAATTCTATAGTGCACAAGCCTAACGGCTTTATTTCTTGTATTTTATTGAATCCAAACTACAGACATGGTACGCAACAAGGCACAAGGCTTAGCGTATCACTAACACAGAGTTACATAAACTTTAAATCTCAAAACAAAGCATGCATAATCGATGATGATAGATATATAATCTACCTTATTCAATGCTAAATGAAACGGAAAACAAGTGAATTTCAAACTAAATGAAGTTATGGTTGAAGACGCGATCAAGGAGTAATAATATCGTCGGTCGCAGCACGGGGTTTGATGGCTGACAGGGGCATTGGTCCTTTACCATTTTCAAATGGAAGATCATCATCATCAACAAAATGCATCCCATGGCAACATTTGTAGGACAGAGAAGTGATCTCCATCATCCGGCCGCATGTCGGATCAGGGCAGTTAAAGGGGATCAGCACACGAGAGTGGATATTATCCAGCTGGAACTTCATACAATGGCGTTTCTCGGTCTCGTGGAGTTCGACATAGTAGTTGTAGATGCCATAGTAAAAGCCTGACACCAAAATACTGGGTCGCCACTTTTCGAAGCCTTGGAGTACTTTCAACATCACTTCATTGTACCCAAATAAGAATACGTTCTTGCCTTTGCTCACGATCGCCCATCCCTTCTCAGTTTTCATGGCGAGAAGCATTTGAATTTGCTTGAGGGTGGTCGTTTCAACATTTTGAGTGTTGCTTAGGAGTGAGTGGGTGATGCTAAACCAAAATTTGGTCTGCTTTGTGTCATTCGTTGCAAGGTTGAAGTGTTCAATGTCTGTTTCTGTTCCTTCTAGGTCCTTTTTTATACGTTCAAGAAGGCCATGAAACTTTTCAGTCCATTCTTTTGTTCCTCCATAGAGAAAGACGTATTTCTCTTCGCTCTGATTCATGTGAATATAAACAGTAGTATTATCATTAGTATTAGATTACTTGAACATATGTATTTGTAGTGTTCTCATGAGTCAATGACGCAAATAATAGTAGCAAGGATTGAAAAGTAGTAGTTCTTACCATGACGCAATTTTTGATAAGAGGATAAATATTATATGCTGCGGGCCAAAACCAATTCCAGTTTTGGGAAACCTTTGTGAGGGTAGCAGGATCGAATGGGAAGGCTTCCATGCCCCACAGAATGATTGGGTGCAGTGCATTTTCGTTCAGAAGCTTTCCACCAGCATCAGCCACCACCACAATAGGTTTACCTTGGTAGTTCCATATTTCTTGCAATGGTTTGTAACCTTTTATGAGTGAGAAATGCTCCACCACATACCATGATGGCATCAGAGACTTCAAACGCTTAAACTTTTCCTTGATTTCATCGGTCCAATATTCCACAACAGGCACCCACACAATCTTATTACCCTCTTTCTTGTATTTCTCATTGTAGGTGATTGAATCGTGAATCACTTTTAGATACTTTATTATCTCATGGTCAATGTTGTCAACACCAGAAACGAACAAAAACAAGTTCTTTGTTGTTATTAGTTTCTCCAGAGTAAGCTGCCCATTGACAAACCGAATTGAAAATATGTTAGACAAAAAAATTAATAAATTTGAGGATCTTTAACTTCCTCCTTCCCCAAAAAAAGGAGGATATATATGGTATATATTTATACTTAGTGCGAACACCACTTTCAATTTGATCTCGTCTACATATACACACACACACGGCATGTCATGATCTTGAAATTTTAAGTATTACTTTCGCACTAATTACCTGTTCTTTAGTAGCATTGTTGGCAATAATATTATCAGGTTGATCAGCCTTTTTGGAATAGATTAGAGCCTTCAAAAGTGGCCAAATTCCCGAAGGAATTCGGAAGGCTTCAAAACGCCAACTTAAATCTTGCCATGCCTCTGCAATATAGAAAGATAAAACTTTGAGTTAGTAACTATATATCTCAAGCACCTAATAAAGAACTAGTACGTAGAAGTTAAAGCTATACAAGCAACATTTATGTATATAGCATATATGTATGTAGATAACCTATTTCGCGCTGGATTTGGTTCAAATAAACATTTAATTGGGTGAGAACAATATTGAGTCTCTCAATAACGTTCTTCTTGATGTCCAATTCCCTGAATCAACCAACATACATATGAAAGTATAAGTAAGTACGGTTAGAAAAAGAGGTTTAATTTTAGGGAAGGTTAGGTAAACAATGACCATCTTAAACAACATAAATAACTACTAATTAAATAAAAACATACTACACTTTTAAATTAATCATCTAAATCTTAATATTAAAATAACGATCCGTACACCTAGTGAAATGAACATTCAATATATTTATTATTCATATTATTTAGTATTTTCATTGTCTATCTATATTTTTTTAATTTTAATATAAAAAATATATGGACTTTGCTAGGTAGACAATAATTTTTGTGAATAATATGAACAATTAACTCTAAAATTAGTCCAATAAAATAAAAACACACTACACTCTAAATTATCCTCGTAAATTTTAATATTAGAACAATCATTTGCAGACCTAGTAAATTAAATATCTAGTAAATTGAATATTCAATATATCTGTTATTCATATTATTTAATATTTTCATTGTTTACCTATATTTTTTTCAAAATATAATGAGAGAGCATATTTGATTTTATCATTCAGACATACCTTTGATTAGCACACGCAAAAAGGGAGAAAACAGCCCAATAAGTATACACATCACGAAGAGGTTTGACGAGAGTGGGAACGTCACTTGGGGAGTATGATTTATAGTGCTTCTCCAATGTGATGATCCCCTTAATGAGTTCCAATGTAATTTTAACCAAATTGGTTGTAAGATTTGAATCCGACTCAGCGGGCTTGTTCTCTTCTGCATGCCTGAACACATGCAGCTCAAGCGCATTCCCCTTCCTTGTCGCCTGCTTCTTCAGCGTCAGGTGCCGTGTCTCTCCATAGTCCAAAGCAAAAGCGGAGAGTGCTATCACTGCTTTTGCATCCCAAGTGAAACTTTTCAGCTTCTGAAGAACTCCCACCACTGACTCGTGTGCATTTGATATGGTAAACGAGTCGCATGTCATCTGTAATAATTCTTAACTGTGTTAGAATTTTGATATTGACCATATAATAATGAGATATGTTATGGCACCTAATCCCGCCAAATTAAGTAAATAAATAAGTAGTGAGTTGACCTGGCAAGCAATCTGTTTGAGAAGGGTATAATTTGGTTTGAGATCAGATTCAGGAACCTTGTCTTCCACAACATTGACGGTCACTTGCTGCAATATGCATAAATAAACAATATAAATATATAGTCAGATATTAAAATTCGTTACAATGTTATAAATATAGTTAGTTATGAGGACCTGGAGTCCAAGATACTCATCGAAGTTGGTTGAGCTGCTAATAACAATGTCATAAACAAGATCGAAAAGAGAATCGACATCATATCTGTTGGCTTGAGCGTCATGGATGCTGATGATGTTGAGAGAGATGAGCTGATCAGGCACCTTGAATGGGTTCAGCGGTGAAACAGGATTGGTGAAAGTAGTACCAGGAAGTAGAACTCCTGGCATTATTGGACGACCATAAATGGCAGGGACGAGTGGAATTGCAGGACGAGGAGTGCAAGTGGATTCCAGTGGAACCCCCGGCTTTGACTCTCCTGCAATTATTCCAGGAGGAGGGGTGCAGGTGGATTCCAGTGGAACTCCCGGCTTTGACTCTCCTGCAATTATTCCAGGAGGAGGGGTGCAGGTGGATTCCAGTGGAACTCCCGGCTTTGACTCTCCTGCAACTATTCCAGGAGGAGGGGTGCAGGTGGATTCCAGTGGAACTCCTGGTTTCGACATTATCAGAAAACTCAAAAGTGAACAAGAATTAATTAGGACTTTGGGAGTAGTTTTGATCTGCCTCTGTTAGCTTCATACCTTATCCCTATTTATAAGCCCCTAAGAGTCAATTGTTTAATTTACACTCTTCTTTTCGTTTAATTTGTAGGATCTTGAAATAATTAATGACAAGTGTTAACTGTGTTCACACTCGCATCCCCTATTAAAAAACCTAGCATTAATTAATAACTCTAACTAATTGATAGGCACAACTTGGGGCAGGCAGGCTAGGAATTCTTTTTGCTGTATTATGTTTGGGTGAAAACTGCAATTCAATTATGTTCATATCAAATTGATATTTAAAAATTATTAGATGATTTATAAAATTTAATTAAATTATTATTTAATAATTTTTATTCTTTTATCTTATTTTTTATATTTATAAACTTGCTTAAGTTCTTCTTACTTTTATATGACATAGTTTTTTTGGGTTCTTAGATGATTTTTTTGAATTTTTGTTTTTATTGTATTTTTTAATTTGATGATTCATGTAATTATTTCATTTTTTTTAGTGTTTTTCTTATGAGTCACAAACTTGATGAGAATTGACTTGTTTCTAATTAATGAATATGAGTTTACATATTGAAATAAGCCAAAAAAAAAATTGTCATAATATAAGTTAAAGTATAATTTGAAAATATCTGTTTATATAATCTTATGAATTTCGTTCTTTATGACTAGTTAAATTTAAATTGATGTTAAGTTATTAAGCTGATTAATCTAGTTAGTAGTGCCGTTGCACTAGAGTCAGCAAGCTCCAACTATGTTAAGAGCAATTCTATAATTTCATTATATTATAAAAAGTAGGAATTGAATGAACAGTTATAATATAGTTTAAGATATTATGTGAAGTTAAATTAAATACCACTAACACTTACTATTGATCCATTGTTTATTTTTCTTATTATTTTTTGTCTTTGTTATTTTATTACTTTTCAATTAATTAATTTTCTTATTATTTTTTGTCTTTGTTATTTTATTACTTTTCAATTAATTAATCATCTTGTAGAGTATTGATGTGTGAGCATCTTTTTTATCTTTTTTTATTGAATTTACATTTGAATTTGATTAAATTTAATCAAGACTTAAGTATTTTAAGTCACTATAAATGCTACTTTGAGTTGTGTGCAATTTGGTTAATGAGAAATATTAGGGGCCATCAAAATTTGTGATGTGTAGCCATCAATTAACCATCATCAATATTTTTTATAGTGTGGGATGATATTTAATGGTGTAGGATTACTTATTTTTCTTTTGATGGTTAAATGATGGCCAAATTTCAATAAAAGTGCTGCTCCCCTAGATTTTCTCTTGGTTTATTTCAGGTAGCATTCAACGAGAGTTTGACAGAGTTCGTGTAGAAGAAAAGGAAGAAAATGGATGATGCTGTTAACCTTGATCTCCTCACACTCCAACGAGCATAACTTGAGCTACAGAAGTTCGAATGATGCGGTTCTATCGGCATTAGAAAGCCAACTTTTAGAGCTTTCCAACGATATATAATAGTTTATACTTTTCTTTTGAAATCACTGCGCAAAACGCTACCAAGGTGGTGCCAAACTTGGGATTACTTAAGTTTGGCCGCTAAAACTCATAATATACCACAATTGATGCGGCCTTGGTGGCGTCAGTTTGGCGCCAGGAGCAACTCATGGACACAAGGACAGGTGACGCTAAACTTGGCCCAACCCAAATTTGGCACCAACTTCAGATTCCAGGTAGTCCCCACGCCTATTCAGCAAGCTAGCAACGAGATCTTCTATTTGTTTTGATTAAAATTTTATTTTATTTATAATAGAAAAAGATATTATTTAATTTTTAGACAATATATTTTATATTTATTTAGATTAGATATAAAAGGAGAAGATATATCTTGGTCTAGAGGCTCTTTTCTTCTCCATTTCTGCATTATTTTACATTTTTTTCTTATAGAGTTTATTTTTTTTATGAACAACTAGACCTCTACTATTAAAGTTAGGAGCTCTATTTATTTTGATGAATTAATATATTTTGATTAATGCATTGATTTATATTCAAGGATTGATTTTGTTCTTCATCTTAGAGATTAGAGTGTATTGGAAGATAACTCTTTTTTTATTTGAATTCCTTTTGAATTTTGAAAAAGTTATATCACTGCAATTATAGTTTAAAATCAATTCCTCATAATTTTCTAATTAATTATCTGGATTTAACGCGATACGTGACATATAATCGTCTTATTTTTTGGTTCTTGGGGTTTTGTATGGTTTATAAACTAGGATTTGAACTTAAACCCTCTAATTAGATTAAGTGACCAAAGAATTGGCAGATGATGATTGAATTAGAGGAGGATTAAATTATCGAAAAATTGGAGTCTAATCACTTAAAGTTTGTTATGAATTGAATCTTTACATGATTAAAATAGAAAAAAAATTATTAATCTGAAAATTTAAATATCTCTAACACCTTAACTATCTTTATCATATTTCTTTCTTAACTAATTTTAGTTTGTTCTTATTTAATTTTTTATTTTTATGTTATTTGTTATTGAAACCCTAAATTTTGATTGTCTGCCTAGAATAATCAATTAACTTTTGTTGCTTGATCCATTAATTCTTATAGGATTAATCCTCACTCACCTAAAATATTATTTGATACGATCTGGTGTACTTACGGGTTCAATTATTGACATTCAAATTCCGCACCAAAAATTCTTTAAACAGTGATAAACTCAATTAAACTAGTATTTTTGAATTAATTCTCAAGAAACGACAGCTCTTTCATTCATTTTGTTATTACTTGGGTTCGGTACACTCGACAGAGTTAAATTGTATAAATTTAATATCAAATTTAAGGATAGATTGTGATGATTTTTTCCGATCGTTGTTAAATGGTTTACCTTCAAAAAATGAAATAAAAATTATATAAGCTCTAATACAAGACTTACAAACAAGAGACTACAATAAATAAAGTCCTTCTTTTCCTATATAATTTTACTAATTTTTTAATTAAATTTTTATCGTGAAAGTATAAAATTACGTTTTACTACTAAGTAAAATTAATTTTAATTATGTTCCTACTAGTAATTATCTTTAAAAGAAAAGCGTAAGAATCCTAGAATGTTAACTTCTAAAATATTTCTAAATTTATCTTAAATTGAATAGAAAAGTGATTGTTTTAATAATATTTCATGTTTTTAAACAATAAAATTAACAAGAACCGAATCAAACCAATAAATAACTAATAATCTTTGTTTCAAAAGCGCAATATGTGCTTTTAGCCTTTTATACATATAATAAATATTAGGGTTCAGGATTTCTGTGATTCTAGGAACAACGTAACCATGATATGATATATACATATAATTTATTTGACTTGAAATGAAGTCGTTGCATTGTATTATATTTGTTCTAATTGTACATGCAGAAAAATTAAAGAATATAGAAGTAGCTGATGGCGTGTCTAGTGGCGACAGTAGTGGATCTGATCACATACAAATTCTTTTGGCTTATATATTTTGCATGCATTCAACCTTTTCTTTTTCCTACTCAACTAGCTTGGAAAAAGCATTTCATCATCATCTTATTATTTGCTTAATTGCTACTTGATGCTACAGAACAAAAAGAGATCCATGATCCGATACATTACCTTTTTCGTTATCATTATTTGCGGTTTGAAGTTACGTATTGCTTGCATTCTGGACATATTGTGACGCAATATATTGACATCACCCATCGCACCACTTTCCCTCCTGAAAATATTTTAGCTTTGCCTCTTCCTGTTGAATATATTTTTGTTATATAAGATCTTAATAATTTAAATAATAAAAAAAATAAGTTTATATTTATCAAGCTAAATCAAAAAATGCTACTATGTGGATAACTTTTATTTTTATGTTAAAACCCAACTAAGTCTCAAATCTAAGACGTATTATGTGTGTCTTTTTTATGTAAATAAAAAATTAATTAGTGGTGGATAGACACTCTATTTAAAGGTTTGTCAATGCTGAATACTATATATAAAAGAAGTAAGATTTAAATTTTTAATATTTATTTAAAAATGCTAATAATAAGTTAACTATTACACTAATCCAACTTAATTTCTCCTTCAACATATTGATCTGGTATACTTGCTCTTCTTTCAATCTCAGATTTAATTTTTGGGTTGCGATTCTCGTTCAACAAATTCTTTTTAATTTTTCTTCTCAAACCTGAATTTATTTAAAATTAATTATATATATTAGATTAGTTAAACGATTTTTCTTCTCAAGATTGGATTTTAGATACGGGAGCAACTGCTCACATTTGTTTTAGTCTTAAACATTTTCATTCTATTAAACATATTAATCCAGTTAAAATTATCATGCCAAATGGTTCACAAACTGTTACAACCTTATGTGGAACAGTTTTCTTCTCAACTGATTTTTATTTGACTGAGGTTTTATATGTACCAAGTTTTAAATGTAATCTCATTTCTATTTCAAAAGTTACTAATGCCTTATCTTGTTGTTTTATGTTCAATGCTCATAATTGTGAGATTCAGGAGCGGCCTACCTTGAGGATGATTGGAATTGCTGATCAAAAGCGAGGGCTGTATACAATGAATACTCAAGCAAAGATGGCTGTTAACTTTAGCAAATTAGAAGAAAAGATTTTGAATATTATGACAGAAGAACAGGACACTTCACACACTTCACAGAGTGTTCTTTGGCATTATAGGTTAGGCCATATTTCTTTTGGTAGATTACAACAATTACGAAAAATGCATCCATTCATCTCATGTTCAAACAATGATGTACCATGTGATCCATGTCATTTTGCAAAACAAAAGAGATTACCTTTTTCGAATAGTTTGAGTAAATCTGAATTTCCTTTTGATTTGATTCATGCTGATATTTGGGGGCCTATTGCCACACCATCTACTTCTGGCCATAGATATTTTTTAACCATTGTTGAGGATAGGAGTAGGTTTACTTGGATTTTCTTTATGAAAAATAAATCTGAAACTCGCTCTCTTTTAGAGAATTTTGTTGAAATGATTTATACACAAAAGGGAATCATGGTAAAAGCCATTAGAACTGATAATGGCCAGGAATTTTTGATGACTTCTTTCTATCAAAAGAAAGGAATTTTACATCAAAGAAGTTGTGTGGAAACACCACAACAAAATGGAATTGTTGAAAGAAAGCATCAAGATATTCTAAATGTAGCTAGGGCTCTCATATTTGCTTCTAATCTTCCAAATTGTTTTTGGCATTATGCAGTGGCTCATGCTATTTACATAATTAATAGAGTACCCCAAGTTACATTTAAACATAGCCCATATCAGATTCTTAATGGCAACATTCCAGAATTAACATCTCTAAAGGTTTTTGGTTGTTTAGCCTTTGCTTCTACTTTATATGCTCATCGAAAGAAATTGAATCATAAAGCACGAAAGTGTGTCTTTCTTGGATATAAATCAGGGACAAAAGGCTATATTTTACTTGATATTAAAACCAAAGAAGTTGTTATTTCTCGAAATGTTATTTTCTATGAATCCTATTTTCCTTTCAAAGAGATTTTGTCCTCAAATGATCAATCTTTAGGCATTAAAAATTCGTACTCTCAAAATATGTACTCTCAAAATTCTAATGCTTCTCATCTTGAAATGAATTTTCATTCAGATCCTTTTTGCAGTAGTGAAACATCAAATAAATTGCTTAATTTGGACACTCTTTTTAATTTCAAAAATAATTCACTGACAAGATCAAGAGACTTGCATTCTAATGAAGAAATTCTCGTTTCTGAACCTCATGCACCTGCATCTAATTCTCATGCATCATCCTCTCCTAATACTCACTCATTGGAACTTGCATCTCATGATTTTTCTTCTGGTCAACCTTCCATTTTTGAAGCAAATAATTTGAATCCTGCTGTATCATTAACTAATCCAAACAGCACATCTGATGCTAATGAACTTAGAAGATCATGCAGGCAAAGAAAATAGCCATCCTATTTGAAAGAGTATCATTGTATGCAGGTCAATGCTACGGCTCAGCAATGTCCAACTTCCTTTGAAGTGAAGTATCCAATCTCTGACTATGTATCTTACAACACATTGTCAATAAGGCATAAAGCTTTTTCAGCAGCTATATCCTCCACCACAGAACCAAGAAGTTATGAAGAGGCCATCCTCTATGATTGCTGGCGTAAGGCAATAAGTGCTGAATTGAATGCTCTTGAGGAGAATAAAACGTGGAAACTGACTTCTCTTCCTTCTGGAAAGAAGGCAATCAGTTGCAAATGGATTTTCAAGATCAAGTTCAAACCCAGTGGTGAGGTAGAACGCTACAAGGCAAGGCTCGTTGCAAGAGGCTTCACTCAAACGGCAGGTTTTGACTATTTTGATACCTTTAGTCCAGTCATCAAACTCACTACTTTAAGACTGCTTTTGGCTGTTGCTGCTAATAAAGGATGGTATGTCCACCAGTTGGACGTCAATTCTGCTTTTCTCCATGGAGATTTACCAGAAGAGGTGTATATGAAACCTCCATTAGGATTGGCAGTGCCAGCTGGTTCAGTTTGTAAGTTGGAAAAATCGTTATATGGCTTGAAACAGGCTATTAGACAGTGGCATCAGAAGTTATGTTGTGTTCTCGTTGAAGATGGATATACTCAATCAAAATCAGACAGTTGTTTGTTCACTAAATTATCTGATTCAGGCTTCACATGTATCCTTGTTTATGTGGACGACCTAGTTTTAGCAGGAGATGATTGGAGAGAAATTGCAAGGATTAAACAGCTTTTGGATAACAAATTTAAAATTAAGGATCTTGGCGAATTAAAATTCTTTCTTGGTTTGGAAATTGCCAGAAGTCAGCATGGCATTGCCATGTATCAACGCAAATATACACTTGACTTGCTTGATGAGTTTGGGTTGACGAATGCAAAACCAGCCTCCACGCCAATAGATTATACAACTCATCTATCTAAATCTTCAGGAACTCCTCTTGATGATGTTGCACCTTATAGACGGCTAATTGGACGTTTAATTTACCTCACCAATACACGGCCGGATATATGCTTTGCAATTGGTAAGCTCAGTCAGTTTTTAGATTGTGCCACAACAAAACATTTTCAAGCCGCTCTGCATGTACTTCGATATCTTAAAGGTGCTCCGGCCAAGGGACTGTTATTTTCCACCTCCAACAATCTCACACTCACTGCCTTCTCTGACTCAGATTGGGGAGCTTGTCCAGACACCAGACTTTCAGTATCTGGATTTTGTTTCTTTCTTGGAAAGTCATTGATTTCTTGGCGAAGTAAGAAGCAACACACTGTATCTCGCTCCTCGGCTGAAGCTGAATATAGAGCCATGGCTCTTGCCACTTGCGAGGGAGTGTGGCTCTCTTACTTGTTGAAAGACTTTAGAATACCTCTCTCTCGTCCTATTGTTATGTACTGTGACAATCAATCTGCTCTCCATATCGCTGCTAATCCAGTCTTTCACGAAAGAACTAAGCATATAGAGATTGATTGTCATACTATTCGTGATAGAGTTCAGGAAGGACTGATTAAGCTTCTTCCAGTTTCTTCAACAAACCAAGTTGCTGATATCCTAACCAAGTCACTGTCACCTAAAAGTTTCTTCTCTTGTAATGACAAACTGGGTCTCATCAATTTTCATGTGCCCCAGCTTAAGGGGGGATGTAATTAAGATTATATATTAAATAGTATTTTATCTTATTAATTAGGTACTTCTTAGGTACTCTTGAGGTACTTTGGTGTACATAGATGGTTAGATAGAGTGTATCTATTAGGGTTAGGATGTCTAATATCCTTGTATATATATGGATAATAGTAATGAAAAATGTAAGAAAGCTTTTCACTCCTCAGCTGCCTATTTCTCTCTTTTCAGAGCCTCCCTCTCATATGGTGCTTGCTCCACTATTTTACCATTCAACTCTGCAGGTTTGAACAGAGTTTTGTCACTGTTCCTCCATCCTTCTTCCACCGCCTTATGTATGTTTATCTTCTTCATCCCTTTCAAATAAAGGATTTCACAACAAACAAGAATCCTAGATATTTCTTTGTTGTTTTGTAGTAATTTTGTGTTATTTCTCTGCACAATTATATTCCGTATATAACAAAATTAACAACTAATGTAGAATATATTTAAAATATAAACTATATATTAAAAATAAATTAAACTATACATATATTTATAAATAAATAAATAGTACTAATTTTTAGTATATACATAATATTTATTTTTATAAACAACTGTTGGTTATTTTTATTTGTTAAAAATTTATGTGTTATTTTGTTTATCTTTTATATATGTTTTATTTTGTACTATTTTTTGTACTATGTATTAGGAACAAGTAAAATCACTTAATTAATTGTATTATGATCTGTTACTCAAATCTTAGCCTACCACAATAATTTTGGAACCAAATTCCATTAAAAAAGATAAATCTTCTCGAGAATATCTCCTACCAAAACTTCAAAGGCCTCGTAAATTGGAGCATCACCAAGAGACTTCGTAAAACCGGTAAGGAAGATACGAATAACGACCTAAAGGCAACTCCATATATACTAGTGACCAATTAAGTTATAGGTACGCAATTCATTCGATTCTATTTTAAATACATTCATATTCTTATTTAGTTGAGCGTTGAAATTCTTTTTTCAGGTGTCCAGTACCAACTCTCCTACAAGAAGAAGACGATGTTCCATTACTTTGCTCCAAGAAAAGTTGGTTCGAACATCAATAAAATAAGCTATGCTTCGGAAAAATTTGTTCACACAAACATATTCATTTTGTCAAAACAACACAAATTCTACGAAAATGTCATAAAAATGTCCACAAACAAAACCTAAAGATTCTAAATAATTCAAATTAACTTAATCATCAATTTTAAAGATTCAATAGACTCAAGATTCTCCTAGTTTTTACCTTTTAAGCTAAAATAAAAATTCTACTTCATTAGATAAGAGAGGTGTTTAGTGTAAAATGATACCAAGCTTAAAATTCAAGTGAATTACAAAAATAATTATAAGAAAAGAAGAAGGTTGGTGATGTACTCTCAGGTCATTGAAATTTAAAGTAATGGAAGAAGAATTGAAAAGAAGTGAAAAGAGAGAATAATTGATTAAAAGAACCACCACGGAGTACTGAGTACCAATTACAATATATATAGCAAAAGGGAAAATAAATTACTAACTAATAGTACTATAATTATGTCTAACAAACTAACCAACTTGACAGTTATACAAAAAACAAACTCTATTATGTTACATCCCCCGCAAGCTGGTATTACGTGGTTTGTGCAAATCAAGTAATCCCAGCTTGGAAAGCAAATGAGAGAATGGTCCTGGAGGAAGGGATTTAGTGAATAGATCAGCCGGTTGTTCACTGGAGACAACGTGCCTAAGATTAGAAACCCCTTCTTTGAACTTGTTTCGAGCCACATGACAATCAACCTCAACATGCTTGGTTCTTTCATGAAAGACAGGATTTGAAGCAATATAGATAGCAGATTTATTATCACAGAAGATATCAACCGGAAGAGGAGGAAGAATGTTGAATTCCTTTAGTAGTTTGAGTAACCAAACGAGTTCACAAGTGCCATTAGCAAGGGCGCGATATTCTGCTTCTGAGGACGACCTTGAAACTGTAGCCTGCTTCTTACTCTTCCAAGAAATAAGAGTTTGGTCAAGGAAGAAACAATAACCACTGATGGATTTTCGGGTGTCTTTACAAGCCCCCCAATCAGAATCAGTGTAACCAGATAGTGTGAAAGAATTGTTGACAGAGAAAAATAAGTCAGTTGCTGGTGATTGTTTTAGATACCGGATGATCCTATAGGCAGCCTTCAAGTGGGCATCAGTTGGTGAATCCATGAACTGAGATAGGCATCCAACAGAGTAGCTGAGATCTGGTCTTGTGTTAGTAAGGTACAGAAGTCTGCCCACCAATCTACGATAGATGGTTGCATCAGGAAGAGGGGAGCCTGAAGCCTTAGACAGAGAAGCAGTGTACTCCATAGGAGTAGATGCTGGTTTTGCACCAAACAAACCGCAGTCTGTGATCAAATCCAATGCATACTTTCTTTGATACAGTGCAATACCAGCATTGCTTCGTGCTACCTCCATCCCAATAAAGAACTTAAGAAGGCCAAGGTCTTTAATTTTGAACTTATCATCCAAAAACATTTTGACAGCTTGAATTTCAGTCAAATCATCTCCAGCTAACACAAGATCATCAACATAAACAAGAATAGCTGTGGAAGTTGTACCTGTGGATTTGGTAAAAAGCGAGTGATCATTTTCAGATGGAGTAAACCCCAGATCAGCAAGTGCAGCAGACAACTTGATGTTCCATTGGTGACTAACTTGTTTCAAACCATACAAAGATTTTGTCAACTTGCAGACTAAGTTTGGATCGGAACACTGCACCCCCTTTGGAAGTTTCATATAAACGTCCTCATGTAGGTCTCCATGGAGAAAAGCTGTATTCACATCAAGTTGATGAAGATGCCAATTCTTTGCTGCTGCAACAGTAAGAAGAACACGCACAGTGCTCATTTTCACAACGGGACTAAAGGTGTCAATGTAATCGACTCCAGGAATTTGAGTGAAACCTTGGGCAACAAGATGTGCCTTATGCCTCTCGATAGTGCCATCTGGGTTGAATTTTGTGCGAAAAATCTACTTACAACCAACTGCATTCTTTCCAGGAGGAAGAGAAGTGATGATCCAGGTTTTGTTTTGCTCAAGAGCAGTGAGTTCTGCCTCAATAGCCTTCCTCCAACAATCATGCATAACAGCCTCAGAATAGTGTTTGGGGTCCGAGTTATTTATGAGAGCAAAAGTGAAGGCTTGGTGCTTGGGAGTAAACAATGAATATGACAAATGGTGAGAAAGGGGATACTTACATGTTGAAGGTAATTGGGCCGCATTGATTGGATCTTTATGTGATGAAATATGGAAACAATGAAAATCTTTAAGATAAGAGGGTGTTTTTTTTTCTCGTTCAGACCTTCTCAAAACTGGTGCAGCAGATTGTGACTCAATATGAATGGATGAATGTTCCAATGGTGCCAATGCAGATGCTGATTCTAAGGTGGCGGGTGATGCAGAATCTGTTATATCATGAAGAGATGCCATAGGTGATGTAGAAGTGGCAGATAAATCAGGTGTAGTGTGTATGGTGTGAGGTGCAATTATGCCATGAGTATGCTCATATGAAGAAGTATGTGCAGAGTTATTATAAAAGAATGCAAAAGGGTCAAAATTGGATGATTCAATTGAAGGCTGATCTATAGAAAAATCAGTGCTTGGTATTTGTTTGAATGGAAAATAGTGTTCATAAAATTCAGTGTTTCTTGATATAAAAATTTCTTTGGATTTTAAATCAAACAAAATGGACCCTTTTGTTCCTGATTGATAACCAAGAAAAATACATTTTCTAGCTCTAGGATCTAATTTTCTTCTATTAGTACTCAAAGTGGTAGCAAAAACAAGACAACCAAACACCTTGAGATGAGTCAAATCTGGTTTATTCTTGAAAAGTGCCTCATAAGGCGTTTGATGATTCAAGAAGGTGCTTGGTAGTCTATTTATTAAATGTACTGAATGTTGCATAGCATAGTGCCAAAAACATTTTGGCACATTAGAATGAAACAAAAGTGCTCTTGCAATATTCAGTATATGTTGATGCTTCCTCTCAACAATTCCATTTTGTTGAGGAATTTCAACACAAGATGTTTGATGTAATATTCCTTTTGAGTTATAGAAGGAGTTCATTTTAAATTCTATCCCATTATCTGTTCTAATTTGTTTCACAACTTTATGAAATTGAGTTTGCACCATTTGAACAAAATTTTCTACTAACACTCTAGTTTCGGATTTTAGTTTCATGCAATAAATCCAAGTAAACCTCGTTTTATCTTCTACAATTGTAAGAAAATATTTATGGCCAGCAGTAGATAAAAGTGAGAGTGGTCCCCAAATATCTATATGTAACAAATCAAAAATATATTCTAATTGTGTATTACTAATGGGAAAAGACAATTTCTTTTGTCTAGGCAAGTGGCAAGAATCACAAACATGAGATGATGAAATGCATTCAATAAATGAAAATGTATTTTTCATGATTGACATATTCAATAAACGGAAATGTATTTTTCATGATTGACATTCTTTTGGATGGTAAATGACCTAGTCTAGCATGCCATAGAATTCCTAAATCTTGCTGCACTGTGACATTTACAGAATGTGTGTTAACTTCTGGTGTAGTTAGTTTCCAAGGTTGAGCATCATCACATAAAGATCACCAATGACTTTAGCTTGCCCAATCATCTTCAATGATGGGAGTACCTGTATCTCACAAAAAGAATCAGTAAATTTTAATTCACAATGTAATGACTTTGTGAGTTTAGACACTGAAATCAAATTATATTTAAAGTGAGATATGAATAAAACATTGGTAAGAATCAAATGTTTAGAGAGTTGCACAGTGCCACAAATATTTGTTGTAGTGGTAGAACCATCAGGTAGATTTACCAAAACTGGTCTCATATAATGAAAAGTTTTGAAAGACTCTTGAATATAGGATGCATGATCAGTAGCTCCACTGTCAAGTATCCAAGAAGTTTTAGTAAAATTTGATGATACACTCAAGCAATGCCTACCTTTTGGTTGAGTAAGGGTGGCCGAAGAAGTAATGTGGTTTACACTATTTGAAGTTGGCATGCGTGGTTGTTGAAGGAGTACTAGTAAGGTTTCCTTCTGATCTGGAGTCAACACAAGTACTGTATCATCGCTCTTTTTATCCTGGTTAGAATCAGCAATCTCAGCACTAGAATTCTCAACTATCTCGTCAGTGCTAAGTTGATTGGCTACTCGCTGAAAGCCATTTTTCTTATAGAATGTCTCTGCTAAATGACCAATTCGATTACAGTAGCTACAAAACTTTGAAGTGTAGCCTCGACTATAAGATTTTTGATTTCCTCCTCTGCCTGAATTTCGTCCACGGCCTCTGCCTCTTCCAGAAAATGAACCGCCTCTAGTTGAGTTTTGCACCTCTAAAGAGTTAGTCACTATGTTGCTATTTGACGGGTCACAATTCAATTCTTGCTCTTGTTGGGTTAACATAGATAGTACTGTGTTGATTTCAGGTAACGGCTTCATTAACATGATTTGTGATTTAACATTTGAATATTGCTCATTCAATCCTTTTAAGAATTTGACAACATATTCCTCAGAAGCATAGTCTCGAAAAATTCGTAATCCACATGAACATCCATTAACACAAGCAACACAACTAGGAATAGCACGTAAATTTTCTAATTCTTCCCAAATGTTACACCTATCCCATGCTTCAAAATTAGGATCACCTTCACCTGGTTTTAGAATGGATCCATCGAGGAATTTCACCTTGTTCTTCGATCTGAGTGCTCTTCACATATCATGCGACCACTGATAATAATTTTGAGGTGTCAATTTTTGGAGCTGAGCTAATCCACATCAGGTTGATCCAGGAGAGGAGAAAATTGTTACACCTATCCCATGCTTCAAAATTAGGATCACCTTTACCTGGTTTTAGAATGGATCCATCGAGGAATTTCACCTTGTTCTTCGATCTGAGTGCTCTCCACATATCGTGCGACCACTGATAATAATTTTGAGGTGTCAACTTAAGCAGAATTAGAGCCAAATCAGGACTTTCTCCTGGACGAAGAAAATAAGGGCTAATCGGATCAGAAATTGCAGAAGAGGAACTAGATCTGCCAAGATGTGCCTGGAACTGAGAGAATTGACGCATGAAAGCGGTGAAATTCTCAAAATCCGCAGCGGAATTTGATGAAGGACTTGCATTCGGATTAGCTAAATTATCTGCCAAAGTTCTCGCTCTGATACCATGTAAAATGATACCAAGCTTAAAATTCAAGTGAATTACAAAAATAATTATAAGAAAAGAAGAAGGTTGGTGATGTACTCTCAGGTCATTGAAATTTAAAATAATGGAAGAAGAATTGAAAAGAAGTGAAAAGAGAGAATAATTGATTAAAAGAACCACCACGGAGTATTGAGTACCAATTACAATATATATAGCAAAAAGAAAAATAAATTACTAACTAATATATAGTGCTATAATTATGTCTAACAAACTAACCAACTTCACAGCTATACAAAAAACAAACTCTATTATGTTAGATTTAGTAAGGATAACAGCAACTTAGTCAATTACTGAAATATGCCCAATTTACAAAACTGATTCTGATTAACACGTTTCCCTAACAAAGTGTAACCAAATTTCAAAGTGCTTGATCCAGTTATGTAAAATTTGATTAGGTATAGTTGAATAGCGTTGGCATTGTTATATTACTAGAGTGCCATTATTCTAAAAACTACAACTAAACTAGTAAATTTTTCATCCATAGAATTTCAGAAGTTACATCAGAGAGGGCCTTGAACTCAATTTCAGGCTTAGCTTTCAGCACTAGTTTTTTTTACACAGTACTGTTTTTGCTTGACCAGGCTATCAGATTGCTACCCAAGTATACCTAATAGGCTGAGGTTGATCTTCAATCATCTAGATATACACAGTGCTGTTCATCAAGTATACCGACTAGCTTTGTTGACTGAAAAAAGCTATCTCAGAATGCACCAACTATAGCTTGGTAGTGAGTTGGATTATCGAAAGCTTCAATACTATGATTAGAGGGCTTTCTTTAATGATCGATTAGTTAACTTATTCATCCCTTTTTATAAGTGTTAAAAGTTAAATTCTATCTTATACATGCAACAACTTATTAACTAATCATAAATTTTTTAAACACAATTCCGACTTATAACCAATTAATTTCTAATAAGCTGGGCTAGAAGTTACTGTAAGAAAAATACAAAAATCATGATAAGACTTGAAGAAAAATATTTATTCCTTTGTGTTTGGCATTTTTAGATTTGGTTTATGCCTCGCTATAAAACTATACTTTCGTTTAGTATTTAAATTATTACTATCTTATCCAAGAAAAAATGAAAAAGAAAAAATAAGATCTTGCAACAACGTATTAGGAACAGGAAAAGTTTAAACAGTACGACTAAGTATCTTTTAAAAGTGATCTTTTAATTAGTCTTTTATTACAATAATTAAAAAAAAATTAAAACAAATTCATCTAAATAGATTTAGTATCTTTTTAAAATTAAATACATATCTAAAATATAAACTAAATAAAACTGAAATTTATAATTTAAGATTTAAAATTTCTATTTCAGTAGTTTTAGCATTCTTAATTATTAATAGATTATCATTTAAATACATATTCAAAAATTAAATTAAGTAAAATTGAAGATTTTAATTTTAAAATTTAAAAAATAAATCTTAAAGGTTTTAATTATTAACCCACACATCTAAAGTCCCTAAAAAAGATTATATTGTGAAGTAATATGTTATATATACTTTATTGAATAAGATCTAAAAAACTTATTTTAATTATTCATTTTATTAATTTTGAAAACGTTAATAAAAAAATAAGAAATATTTGATGTGTTTTTATCGAATAAAATATAAAAAAATAGTTTTATTTTTAACGTTTAAATTTAAATTTTAGGTTTATAATTTTGGAGGTGTTTCAAACATATTTTGTATATAAGTCAATAATTTTAGATGTGTAATAAATGAAAAAAATAACCAATTTTTATAAATATACATTTTAATAATTTTAAAAGCATTAATGATAAATAAGTAACGATAAAATTCAATAAATAATAAAAAAATTGAGAAATATTAGATGAATTTTTATCGAATAAGATATAAAAAAATTAATTTTATATTTAAATTTTTGATTTATGATTTTGAATGTGTTTTAAAAATATTTTATGTATCACTTAATAATTTTAGATGTGCTACAATTGAAAACAAAAACGAATTCTTACAAACATACATTTTAATACTTTTAAAAGTATTAATATTCAAATAAGTAACGAAAAATCTAACTATTAAAAAAAGAGAAATATTAGATGAGTTTTTATCGAATAAGATATAAAAATTAATTTTATTTTTAATGTTCAAANCATTTTTATAAAAAATAAATTTAAACCGGTTCAAGTTTTGATTTACTATATTTTCGATCAAATTAATTTGTCTAGCCTAATTTTAACAAAAATAACACAATTTAATCGATTATATATACTAAATCTTAATTATTAAAAAAACATCTTTAAAAAAAGACGTTTTAAACGTTTTTATTTAAGTGGCTCTCTTTTTTATATGGTAAAAGGATTAATGAATATATATTTACAACTTGTCCACATGTCCTGTAACTCCTTACTTATTTAATTGTGACTTTTAGTCTATGATCTGTTTATTTAGTCAACTTATAAAAATATATTTTATAAATCTTAATTAAAATGATGAAAAGTTTAAATAAATTTTAATATCTCGAGAAAAAAAAAAACTATTACATGCTCTAATTATATACTATAGAAGGATGGATAGAAACAGTTTAAAATTTAAGGAATATAATCACCAAAATATCATTTATCTTCCTCTCCCCCTCTCTTGTTTTTTCCCTTTCATTTCTTTTCGTTGGCGTTTTTTTTTTCTCTTCTTTCCTCTTTTTCATGAAAAATTAAAAGTATATTATCAAAGGAGAATTGTAAGCCAAAAATTAAATCTGAGATTGGAAGAAAAGCAAGGAGTCCAGATCAACATGTATGTTGGAGGTAGAATAAAAAAGACACATTAGACGGTTTTGGATTTGAGGCTTAGTTGGGATTTGACAGAAAAATAAAACTTGTTCACATAGTAGCAATTTTTTATTTAGTTTGGTAAATATAAACTAATATTTTTATATTAAGATGTTATACAACAAAAATATATTATTATGGAGGGAAAGTCGTACGATGCATGGGTGATGTCAATGTATTGCGTCACATAACATGTCCAGAATGCAAGCAATACGTAACCTTAATTAATCTGCAAATTAAATAATAAACAAAGGTTAAATGTATCGGATCATGGATCTCTTTATGTTCTGTAGCATCAAGTAGCAGTTAGTCAAATAATAATATGATGATGAAATGCTTTTTCCAAGCTAGTTGAATAAGAAAAAGAAAAGGTTGAATGCATGCAAGATAAGCTACAAGAATCTGTGATCCACTTCTGTCGCCATTAGACGCGCCATCAATTACTTCTGTATTCTTTAATTTTCTGCATATGCAATTAAAACAAATATAATACAACGACTTCATTTCAAGTCTATATATATAGTGAGAGAATTTGTTATTTTATTCAATTAATTAGTCATCAATAATATTTGAAGTTGGATAAATTCTATTCAATTCTTTCTAAAATAAAAAATAAATTATTTTTTATGATATGTCTTATGATTATTACATAAAATTAATTAGCTTATCATGATTAATTTTAGATAGAAATTAAATTTAGATGCAATCGACTTTACGTGAAATTAATAACTAAGAGCCATTATATGATTTGACTAATTTGACTAAATTTTCATCTAATGACTCTCAACTATTAACTTCACGTAAAGTCGATTACACTTGAGTTTTTACCTTAATTTTAACAATTAATGTAACTTAAATGTTACTAATCTAACCAATTAATTATGGTATAAATTTTTCTTTTTTTTTTTGCAAATTATAACAATCACTGGATAGTTGGATTAAATGTTAATATTCATCATTATGGTTAATATTCATGAAGTTATGTGTTTAACTTTTTTTTTTCTTTTAGATAGTTGGGTTTAATGTCTGATGTTGACGGACATTTCAAAAAGTTTATTATGATGGTATTTATTTAAAAAGTATATATTATAAAATAAAAAATATATATTTAAATAGAATATTTAAAACTGCTAAAATTTTATTTTATTAATATACCAAGGTACATCTTTTGATAAAATTATTTTTATATATTTTATGAATGAATTATTATCTAACTTAAATTTTGATGCTATGATTTATTGATTTTAACCCAAAAAAAATATTTTTCAATCGTATTTAAATACCTACTTTTTTTTATTATTTGATAATGTAATTTTTATTTTTTTCGTTTATACGGTTCATAAAAAATTGATAAGATTCAATCAATAACTAACTAAAAAAACTTATCAAACATGTTTGTTGACTATTGAATTTTTTTTTTTATTTTTGGAAAAACTACCATTTGTATCTATGAATTTTGCGAACGCTGATAAAAGTACCTATCAAACAAGAAAACTAACGTTGTACCAATGAAAGATGGGTTCCGTGTGACAATAGTACCCAAACCGTAATTTTTCGATGACTTTTTAATAAAATTCCCAAATTACCCCTTCTATCTTCTTTTCCAAATTTCACAACATTCATCCTTCGTCTTCCTCTACTGCTGCCAGCCACCAAAAAATTAAAAAGATTAAAAACTATGGATTATTAATTATTTGAGGTTATTGTTCAAATATTATGGATTTATAGATCTGGTGTAGAAAAAGAAAAAAAATTGAAATTAACAAAAAAATATACATTTTGGTTTCTTGGTGTCACTGTGAGAATAAGAGGCGTAGAACCAAGAGCTTTTAGGAATGGAAGAAAGGATAGGTCGGAGATAGAAGATGTGATAGCCTCAGTTGCATTTGTTGCAGAGGAGAAGCTCCGCTGGGAACTCACTGGAGGAGCAGCACTTGCTGATGATGTCGTCGTTGAAGGTGGGCTTGGGAGTGTGGGTCCTTCTTCTCCCTGCATTTTCCTGGCCATGTCTTTGATCATACTCGGCATGTTCAGAAGCTCGTCCTCATCAATATACCCCGCCACCATCATCCCTCCTTGTTCTCCAGTACTCAAAGTGAAACAAGATCCTTCAACAATAACGTTACTGCCACCACAACCTTCTAGAAGGTTCTGCGGTGGCCTCAGAAGCCTAGCCTGAACAGCAGCAGCTGCGATGTGAATATCAATCCACCAAATGGCATGAAGATACTCTAACAGCAGCCCTTTTTTCTACAAATCGACGGCGCTGAGCAGTGTTTGGAGTCACCGTTGAAAAGAAAACGTGGCCACCGGCCTCTTGTTGGCTTTGGTTGCTGAATTCTACTACTTATTTGGAATAAGAAGAACAACAATATTCAGGTTGAAGAGGCTGAAGAGTTTAACAAGGGTGTGCTTTCTTAGTGTTGTTGTTGCTGCATCCGAAGAAGAAAGAAACAATAAGGGTAATGATGTTAAAGTTGATTTGGATTTAGATTTGGAGAACAAATTAGGATTGGAATAAAGAGAGATGGAGGTTGAGGATAAAGGTTGGAGGAAGACATCAGGTGCTTGGGTCTTGAGGGAATAGTGATTGGAGGGTTGTGAAATTTAGAATTTGGGGAAGAAGATAGAAGGGATAATTTGAAAATTTTATTAAAAAGTTAACGAAAAATCACGGTTTGAGTACTATTGTCACACGGAACCCATTTTCATGGGTACAACATTAGTTTTCTTGTCTGATGAGTACTTTTATTAATGTTCACAAAATTTATGAGTACAAATGGTAGTTTTTTTTATTTTTTCTTAAATTTATTCTATTTCTTATATATATTTTTTATTATTACATAGTAAACTAATTAGTTTTATCCAATAACTATTAATCATTATTTTAAAGATAGTTGGATAGAAATTGAACTAAAATATATTATTAAATTACTATACTAAAAAATTAGATTAATAATTAAAAATAATAAATTCTAATAGTACTTTATAAACACCATTAATAATGAGCTTCCATTCGATCATTCATGTTTTCTTATTAGGATCTCACTTGATAAATATCAAATTATGATATAGACTAAAAATATGTTAATAAATTATTATAATAAAAAATTAGGCTAATAATTAAAAATACTAATAAAATATAATAAATTCTGCTTACTTTTAAACTTTTCTCACTTAGAAATAAACAATTGATCATAGATGAGTACATTTCATATCAAAGTAGACTTCAAATTCCAACCTCTTAATCAAAAACATCAAGTGATAAGATGCTGGCCGACAATCAATTAGTTAGAGTAATCGATTAATGCTAGGTTTTTTAACTGGGTCTGCGAGTGTGAACACGGAACACTTGTCATTAATTATATATTAAAACCCTACAAATTGAAGAAAATTAAAAGAGTGTGTAAAAGTGCGACCCCTTGTTGAGAACTATAAATAGGGATAAGGTATGCAGCTAGCTGAGGCACACCTAAACCGCACAAGTAGAAGAGTTGGTTTTTTTCTGCTTCTTTAATTAATCTGAACGCTAAGTAACTCTTGTTCTCTTTTGAGTTTTGTGATAATGTCCCAAATCGGAAGCGCTCAATTCCCTGAAATGACAACGGTGAAGCCAGGAGAGTCTCATGCAGGAGTTCCACCCGTATCCATTGAAAACACTCGTCCTGCAATATCGCCGCCGATTCCATTCAATGTGCCTGATGATAATTCGATCTCTGGCAACATCAGCCTCTTCCACGATGTTCAAGCAATCAGATATGATGTCGATTCTCTTTTCAATGTTCTGTCTGACATTGTTATTAGCACCTCAACCATTTCTCTTGACCTTCAGGTCCTCATAACTAACTAACTAACTATTATAACATTGTACTGCATTTTGTTGTAAAATAAAGGATATATAAAATAAAGATATATAAATAGAAGACTCTATTATTAATTAGCTCAATAATTTATATATATATATATAATAATATTATATGTTGTATTGTGTATATATATACAAAGATAAGAAAAAGTATTAAAAATAAAGAGAGAGAGAAACGCATATGTTTATTGTTACTATCTCAATATAATAAAGATGATTAATAAGAATAAATTTCTTATTACTTGCTTTTTACTGAAAAGAGAGAGAGAAAGAAATAGAAACAGACTTTATAATAATAATATGAAAGAAAAGGAAAGTAGGAATATTTGTTATTACTGTCTGTAAAAGCATACGAGGATGCTTGCTATTTATACATGAAGAATGATACCACTTTCAACTTTCATTTATTTCCATTTGTCTTGTAAATGGATTCATTTAATCTTGAGAATGAAATCCACCTAAGCCTTGCGTGGTCCATGGTCATCCACTTTTATCATAACACTCCCCCTTGGATGACCATTTAGGATTATTGCCTCGTTAAAACCTTACTAAAGAAAAACCCAGTGGGAAAAAAAACCTTAGTGAAGGAAAAAGAGTACAATATCCTTTAGTGATAGGGACTGCCTCATTAAAAACCTTGTCAAGAAAAACCCAATGGAAAAAAAAAACCTGACCAAAGGAAAAAGAGTACAGTCTCCCCCTCTTGCCGACATCATTTAATGTCTCGAAATCGGCGCATTCCAATCTCATGTACCAATCTTTCAAAGGAGGATTTTGGGAGTGACTTTGTAAATAAATCTGCCAGATTGTCACTTGAACAGATCTGTTGGACATCAATTGTCCCTTGATTTTGAAGGTCATGAGTGAAGAAGAATTTGGGAGAAATATGCTTTGTTCTATCACCTTTGATGTATCCTCCCTTAAGTTGAGCAATGCATGCTGTATTATCTTCAAACAGGACAGTTGGAGCTATCTTATGATCAATCAGTCCACATGATAATAGAATATATTGAATCAGACTCCTCAGCCAAAAACACTCGCGACTAGCTTCATGAATCGCCAGTATTTCAGCATGATTAGAGGATGTTGCAGCAATCGTCTGTTTCGTGGACCTCCAAGATATAGCTGTACCACCATATGTGAACAGGTATCCTGTTTGAGATCTCCCTTTATGTGGATCAGACAAGTATTCAGCATCTGCATAGCCAACTAGTTGTGACTTGGATCCATAGGGATAAAGCAATCCCATATCAACCGTTCCATGAAGATATAGAAAAATTTGTTTGATTCCACTCCAATGTCTTCTGGTTGGAGAGGAACTATACCTTGCTAGTAAATTCACCGCGAATGATA
>NC_029780.3:90695136-90697112 GCF_000817695.3 Arachis duranensis
AGATATCATCATTCTTGAATCCGTTTTTGGCCAGATACTCAGTAAGACGATTATACCACATTCGTCCAGATTGCTTCAGATCATATAAAGATCTTTGCAATTTGACTGAGTATAACCCTTGCGAATATTCATTGGATGGTTTAGATATCTTTAATCCTTCAGGGACTTTCATATAGATATCCCGATCTAATGAGCCGTATAAATAGGCTGTTACCACATCCATTAAATGCATATGCAGTTTATGATATGCAGATAAGCTGACCAAATAACGCAAAGTTATCGCATCCACTACAGGGGAATACGTTTCTTCATAATCTATACCGGGCCTTTGTGAAAATCCTTGTGCTACAAGTCGGGCTTTGTAGCGCACAACTTCATTTTTCTCATTTCGTTTTCTCACAAATACCCACTTATATCCAGCAGGTTTTACATCTTCTGGTGTAAGGACTACAGGTCCAAAGACTCTACGTTTTGCAAGTGAGTCTAACTCAGCCTTCATGGCTTCTTTCCATTTTGGCCAATCATTCCTTTGTCGACATTCTTCGACTGATCTTGGCTCAAGATCCTTACTTTCATGCATGATATCTAATGCCACATTATATGCAAATATTTCATTGACAATTGTCTTATTTCGGTCCCATTTCTCTCCTGTAAAGACATAATTTATCGAGATCTCATTATTTTCACTATTTTCAGGTACCTGAACGTCTTCTGGCGTTATATCAGAATTTTGGACAACTGCAGGTGTTTTTACTATGTCTTTTTCAACAGGAATATTATTTACCTCTTTTCTCTTTCTAGGATTTTTGTCTTTGGAACCGATAGGCCTGCCACGCTTCTGGCGTGTATTTGCTTTCGTGGCTATTTGTCCTGCTGGGACATCAATTTGAATTGGGGCATTTTCCATCCTGCCACGCTTCTGGCGTGAATTTGCTTCAGTGGCTACTTGTCCTACTGGGACATCAATTCGAATTGGGGCATTTTCCGTTGGCATATAAGATTTGGTTATCTTCTTTGTATCGGAAAATGCTATATAAGATTTGGTTATCCTCTTTGTATCGGAAAATGCATCAGGCAATTCATTTGCTATTCTTTGCAAATGTATAATCTTTTGAACTTCCAGTTCACATTGCCCTGATCGAGGATCTAAATGCATCAATGATGATGCATTCTAGTTAGGTTCCTTTTCAGGAAGCTTACTCTCTCCCCCTAATGTTGGAAATTTTGATTCATCAAAATGACAATCCGCAAACCGGGCTTTAAACACATCACCAGTTTGTATCTCAAGATACCTCACTATAGAGGGAGAATCATATCCAACATATATCCCCAATTTTCTTTGGGGTCCCATTTTGGTGCGATTAGGTGGTGCAATGGGAACATATATCGCACACCCAAATATTCTTAAATGGGAAACATTTGGCTGCTGGCCAAAAGCTAATTGTATAGTAGAGAACTGATGGTAACTTGTTGGCCTCAAACGAATAACTGATGATAACTCGTTGGCCTCAAACGAATAAGTGCTGCAGCATGTAAAACAGCATGCCCCCAAACCGTGGTTGGGAGATTTGTTCTCATAAGTAAGGGTCTAGCAATTAATTGGAGGCGTTTAATAAGTGATTCTGCTAACCCATTTTGTGTGTGAACATAAGCTACAGGATGTTCAACACTTATTCCATTAGCCATACAATAAGCATCAAAAGCTTGGGAAGTAAATTCACCAGCATTATCAAGACGAATTGCTTTAATTGGATTTTCTGGAAATTGTGCTTTTAATCGAATAATTTGAGCCAGTAATCTCGCAAATGCCAGGTTGCGAGAAGATAATAAGCACACATGTGACCATCTCAAAGATGCGTCTATCAGGACCATAAAATATCTAAAAGATCCACATGGTGGATGAATAGGTCCACATATATCACCTTGAATCCTTTCTAGGAATTCTGGGGACTCAAATCCAATCTTTACTGGTGATG
>NC_029780.3:90697857-90701150 GCF_000817695.3 Arachis duranensis
ACATATTAAACTATTCCATCATTGATCAAATGACCAATATTTCCTTCAGGGTCCTCAAAGAAATCAGATACATCATAATGAGTGGTAGAATTCTCAGCATCGTTTGAAACAAAATTTGTTTCCTTTGTCGTTCTTTTTCAAAGATGCCTGGTAAAGATCGACTAGGTGCCTTGGGGTACGACAGGTATGTGACCAATGGCCATTTCCACTACAACGGAAACACTTCTCATCGGTTGATTTATTCTGCCCGATATTCCTTTCTTTATCCCATTTCTGGTGAGATCCTCTCTTTTGAACATAATTCTTTTTCCTTCCATAATTTTTCTTGTTATTAAAAGCTTTCCATTTACCTCTTCTGGGGTAATGATTTGCCGCATTTACTTCAGGAAATGGGGCGGCGCCAGCTGGGCGCGCTTCATGATTTTTCAATAACAACTCATTGTTGCGTTCGGCAACAAGAAGGCAAGAAATTAACTCAGAATATTTTTTAAACCCTTTCTCTCGATACTGCTGCTGCAGGAGCACATTCGAGGCATGAAAGGTTGAGAAAGTTTTCTCCAACATATCATGATCAGTTATTTTTTCCCCACACAATTTCATTCGTGAGGTGATTCGAAACATTGCAGAATTATATTCATTTATAGATTTAAAATCTTGTAGACGTAAGTGCGTCCATTCATATCGGGCTTGAGGAAGTATCACCATTTTCTGATGATTGTACCTTTCTTCAAGGTATTTCCAAAGATCTGCAGGATCTTTTAATATAAGATATTCATTTTTCAATCCTTCGTTAAGATGACGACGGAGAAAAATCATGGCTTTAGCTTTATCCTTCTGGGATGCATTATTTTCAGCCTTAATGGTATCTCCAAGATCCATTGAATCAAGATGGATTTCAGCATCTAATATCCATGATAAATAATTGTTTCCAGATATATCAAGAGTATTGAATTCAAGATGAGAGAGCTTCGACATAATGAAAATATTACTTGAGTCTTCCTAAAAATTTGATCAGAGTCTCGTGCTGATAACGTGTTGTAAAATAAAGGATATATAAAATAAAGATGTATAAATAGAAGACTCTATTATTAATTAGCTCAATAATTTTTTTATATATATATAATAATATTATATGTTGTATTGTGTATATATATACAAAGATAAGAAAAAGTATTAAAAATAAAGAGAGAGAGAATTGCATTTGATACTATCTCAATATAATAAAGATGGTTAATATTGCTATTAATATTATATGTAAAGAGTAATAGAAAATAGAATTTAAAATACTTATAAAATAAAAGAAGAGAAAGAATTGTAATAGAAATATAAGGAGAAGAGCATTTGATTGTAACATAAAGAGAGAATAAATTTCTTATTACTTGCTTTTCACCGAAAAGAGAGAGAGAAAGAAATAGAAACAGACTTTATAATAATAATATGAAAGAAAAGAAAAGTAGGAATATTTGTTATTACTGTCTGTAAAAGCATACGAGGATGTTTGCTATTTATACATGAAGAATGATACCACTTTCAACTTTCATTTATTTCCATTTGTCTTGTAAATGGATTCATTTAATCTTGAGAATGAAATCCACCTAAGCCTTGCGTGGTCCATGGCCATCCTCTTTTATCACAACACATTTTAATGTGACTATATTTATATTATTGTTTATTTCTGAATATTATTATTATTTCAGCAAGTGACCCTCGATCTTGGGCCAAACAAGGTTCCTCAAGTTGCTCTCCAGCCAGCTTACAGCCTTCTCAGCGAGATTGCTTGTCAGGTCAACTCATTAATTACCTACTTTTACAATAACTTAGCTCATTGTATGGTGCCAATCAAAATTATTACATATTTAAGATGGTTGATGATAATTATATGGTAAATTTAAGTATGCTTATATTTATAGTGAATACAGAAGTTATAAAGTGTTATTAAAATTGAAATTATATTTTTTTTATATTTTAGTAACATCTTTTAAAAAATATTGTTAAATAATAAAAAACGTTACTTTAATTTTAACAATATTGTTTGAAATATCATAACAATTATAATCACCATAATATAAACATATAATATTTTATAAAAAAGTTATTAAATAATAAAAAATATTATTTTAATTTTAATAATATCTTTTAAAATATCATGGCCACCGTAACTACCTCAATATACAGATACTAGAATGATATCAGATAATTATTACAGATGACATGCCACTCGTTCAACGCATCAAATGTGCACGACTCAGTGGTGAAAGTTCTTCAGAAGCTGAGGAATTACACATGGAATGCTAAAGCAGTGATAGCACTCTCTGTTTTTGCTTTGAACTATGGAAAGCCATTACGACTGACAGTGGCACAGGAAACGAGCCAGAAGCAGAACGCGCTTGAGCTGCATGTGTTCACGCTTGCAAAAGATGGGATTCTGCCCACTCAATCGGTTTCAAATGATACAAGCAATTTGGTTAAAATTACACTGGAACTCATAAAGGGGATCATCACATTGGATGAGCTCATAAAGGGGATCATCACATTGGATGAGCTCTTTGCAAAGAGATCATCATACACTCTAAAGTATTTTGCAACTCTCCGCAACGATCTTCGTGCTCTTTGCGCTTATTGGGCAATTTTCTCCCTTTTTGCTTGTGCTAAACAAACGTATGTCCGAACTTTAACATCCGAGATGCTCTCTCATTATATTTTTTATATTGGTTAAAATCAAATCTATATTACCACAATTAAATTTCTACTTTCATATGTTGGATTGACTCATCAGGAAAAGGGAGGAGATCCAGTATTCTTGGATTCTTCACAAACTCAATGTTATTCTGGTTCAATTGAAAAGTTATTTGGAGGAAATCAGAAGAGGTTACGTTATCTTCACACATACTATATAAATAAATAAATGCTACTAGTACAACTTTTACACTCTAGTACTTTATTAGTAACTCGGGCAAAAATTAATTAAGATATTTAACATTTATTTTTCAAATTATAAAAATAAAAAAATTAAATTTAAATAATTTCTCGTTATTTAAATCTATACTTACTAACTCAAAGGTTTATCTTCTATTCTATTGCAGTGGACTGGCTACATATAATTTGGCGTTTAGAGGCCTTACAAAATCCTTCATCAGTAGGAATTTGGAAACTCCTCAAAGCTCTAATCTATCCCAACAACGTTGATAAACCTGAGAATATATTTGCCAACGGTACTGGTGCACGAATTTGTGATTCGCACAACTAACCAGCAAGTGCACTGGGTCGTCCAAGTAATACCTTACGTGAGTAAG
>NC_029780.3:90704363-90705383 GCF_000817695.3 Arachis duranensis
ATGAATCATTACTGCTCTTTTAATAGTGACTTCAGAACGGTTGCTGGTGGGCAATATGGAACGCCCTACGAAATCCAGCCAACCTCTGGCTACTGGTTTCAGATCTTCCTTTTTGAGTTGAACTGGGATGCCAGTCGTGCTGGTGGTCCACTTGGCTCCAGGGATGCATATGTCCTCCAGAACCTTGTCCAGCCCTTTATTGACCCTCATCATTCTCCTAATTTTCCTTTAGGAGCCATGATCTTTAGTGGGTATGTTTTTGTGATCACGGATAAAACACACCAAACTTAGAGTTTTGCTTGTCCTCAAGCAAAAGAGAAGAAAGAAGAGGGATAGAAGGAGAGCAAGAGTTGGATGGTGATGATGAGGAGGGCGCCGAAAACAATATATAGGGAGGGGGTGGGAAATTTTCGAAAATAAGAAGGAGATAAGATAGAAGATATGATTTATAAAAGATAGATATGATAAGAAAAGATATAGTTTTAAAAAGAGAAAGATATAAATCATAATTTAAAAGATAAATTTGAAATTTTTAATTTTGAAAAAGATTTTAAAAAGATAATTGAGTTTTGAAAATAAACTTAAAAGAGTTGGATTGGAAAACCATTTGGCTTTATGGATTAAGATATATTTAATATTTTTGAAACGTGGATTTTTAGAAATCAGGGTTTTTGGAAAACTAACTTTGATATGATTGATGACAATTTGGAACATGTTGATGCAAGAAATCATGAATTGAAACATAAAAATTTTGAAAAAATAGGATTAAAAACGAATTTGTTACCTTCTCCCACCATCCTGGCGTTAAACGCCCACATGGTGCATGTTTTGGGCGTTTAACGCCCACATGTTGCTTCTCCTGGGCGTTCAACGCCCATCTGGTGCTTCTTTCTGGCGTTGAACGCCAGGAAGTCCTTCTTCACTGGGCGTTTTTCTAAACGCCCAGAATGCTAGCAGATTGGCGTTAAACGCCCAGAAGGTGCATCTTTCTGGCGTTTAACGCCCAGAAGATGCTCCTTT
>NC_029780.3:90708702-90709141 GCF_000817695.3 Arachis duranensis
ACAGGAAAGGTATCACCTTCTCCTAGAAATGCATATTTCAGGGATGGTGGTAATGGTTTGAGTTCGGGTTTTGGAGGTTTCTCCTCTTCTTGAGGGATTTTCAGAGGTTCTACTATTTTCTCTGATTCCTCCAAATCAGGCTGAACATCTTTAAAGATGTCTTCTAGCTCTGATTCAAGACTCTCAGCCATATTGACCTCTCTTACCAGTGAGTCAATAATATCAACACTCATGCAGTCATTTGGGGTGTCTGGATGTTGCATGGCTTTGACAACATTCAACTTGAACTCCTCCTCATTGACTCTCAAGGTT
This sequence comes from Arachis duranensis, assembly GCF_000817695.3. Classification (NCBI taxonomy): domain Eukaryota; kingdom Viridiplantae; phylum Streptophyta; class Magnoliopsida; order Fabales; family Fabaceae; genus Arachis; species Arachis duranensis. The sequence continues at coordinate 90,709,015 of NC_029780.3, forward strand.
ACTTCCCCTTTTTGGACATCAATAAGGGTTCGGCCAGTTGCTAGGAAAGGTCTTCCTAGAATGAGAGTTGCACTCTTGTGCTCCTCCATTTCCAGCACCACAAAGTCAGTGGGAAAGGCAAATGGCC
>NC_029780.3:90709785-90710428 GCF_000817695.3 Arachis duranensis
TTTGGCATTCTTCTGCTATTTGTTTTGACAGTTGCTTTTCTGTCTGCTTTAATTGCACTTCCATGTTCCTGTTAGCCATTCTTGTTTCCTGTAATAATTCCTTGAATTCGGCTAGCTGTTGAGTTAGAAAGTCTAATTGCTGATTAAATTCATTAGCCTGATCCACCGGACTGAGTTCAGCAGTTACTGTTTTAGCTTCTTCTTTCATAGAAGATTCACTGCTTAGATACAGATGCTGATTTCTGGCAACTGTATCAATAAGCTCTTGAGCTTCTTCAATTGTTTTTCTCATATGTATAGACCCACCAGCTGAGTGGTCTAGAGAAATCTGAGCTCTTTCTGTAAGCCCATAGTAGAAGATGTCTAATTGCACCCATTCTGAAAACATTTCAGAGGGGCATTTTCGTAGCATCTCTCTGTATCTTTCCCAGGAATCATAAAGGGATTCATTATCTCCTTGTTTGAAGCCTTGGATGCTTAGCCTTAGCTGTGTCATCCGTTTTGGAGGGAAATAGTGGTTCAGGAATTTTTTTGACAGCTGTTTCCATGTTTTTATGCTGTTCTTAGGCTGGTTATTTAACCACCTTTTAGCTTGATCTTTTACAGCAAATGGAAACAGTAATAATCTATAGACATCCTGATC
>NC_029780.3:90710709-90712468 GCF_000817695.3 Arachis duranensis
CCTTAATTCCATAATGGAATAAAAGAGATGGTATGTATGTTGCTATTGTCTAAAAAAAAATTAATTTTTATAAAATAAAATAAAAACGAAACAAAAGCAATTGAAAAATAATTTGAAATTGAAATCTGAATTTTGTAAAAAAATAAAAAAAAATTCGAAAAAGTAGCTCAAAATTAATTAGAAAATAGAAAATTTTTTTTTGAATTTTGAATTTTATGATGAAAGAGAAAAACACACAAAAGACACAAGACTTAAAATTTTTAGATTTAGCACCTTTATTTTTTTGGAAAATTTTGGAGGGAAACACTAAGGGACACCAAACTTAAAAATTTTAAGATCAAAACACAAAAGACTTAAGAACACTTTGAAGACTCTCAAGTACACAAAGAACAAAATTTAAAGACTCAAAGAACTCAAGAACATAAAAAGGACACCAAACTTAAAATTTTTAGAAAACCAATACACAATTTTCGAAAATCAAAAGAAAATAAACAAGAAAATACCAAACTTAAAAATTGAAACAAGATTTAACCAAAGAAAAATTATTTTTGAGACGTTTTTGAAAGAAGGACTCAAAAAGGATTCATATGATTCCAAAAATAAACTATATGAAAAAGGTTTTTAAAAGAGATTTAAAAAAAAATTGTAACTGAAAAGCATGAACATGCAGGACTCAAACCAAGAACAAGAATTGAACAAAGAAAGGAAAAATATTTTTTGAAAAAGGTTTTGAAATTTTTGAAAATTTAAAGAAGAAGAAAACAACATAAAAGACTCAAAAAAAAATAAAAGAAATTACCTGATCTAGGGAGCAAGACAATCCGACAGTTTGTCCAAACTCAACAATTCCCAACAATGGCACCAAAAACTTGGTGCACGTGTACGCAATCCCCACACTTTTCATACAGCAGCAGTGCTAGCAAGTGCACTGAGTCGTCCAAGTAATACCTGAGCGAGCCAAGGTCAATCCTACGAGGATTGTGGCTTTAAGCAAGCTATAGTTGTATTGTAAGTCTTAGTCAGGCAGAATCAGAAGGTTGTTGGACTAAGTATATAGAGTTGGATGAAGTATCATGAAACTATGAAAACATATAACTAATATAGCAATAATAGGAATAGGGTTGAGAGTTGGAGTTGCTTTGTCTTTCTGAATCAATTCTGGTACTACTGTCTTCTTTGCTTGTGAATGATCTTCTTCTATGGCAGGCTGTAAGTGATCAAAGCCATTGCCCGTGGTCATTAATCTCCTCTGCTACAGAATGAACGCTATTGGCCGTGGCCATTGGCCGTGATCATTCAATCTGAGGAAGGGTGAAGCGCTTAGCGAGTCATTCTCTTGGCGATCCTACTCAAAATGCCATAGCGGGAATCTAAGAGATATTCATTCAATCTGATGTAGAACGGAGGTGGTTGTCAGGCACACGTTCATGGGTTGAGGAAGGTGATGAGTGTCACGGATCATCACCTTCTTCACAATTAAGCACGAATAAACATCTTAGATAAGAACAAGCGTGTTTGAATGGAAAACAAAGGAATTGTATTAAATCATCGAGATGCTGCAGAGCTCCTCACTCCCAACAATGGAGTTTAGAGACTCATGCCATCACAAAGTGTATAATTCAGATCTGAAAATGTCATAAGGTACAAGATAAGTTTCTAAAAGTTGTTTAAATAGTAAACTAGTAACCTAGGTTTACAAAAAATGAATAAACTAAGATAATTGGTGCAGAAATCCACTTCTGGGGCCCACTTGGTGTGT
>NC_029780.3:90712838-90734524 GCF_000817695.3 Arachis duranensis
GATTTTTGCTCAGCTCCCTCAATTTCAGCCAGAAAATATCTGAAATCACAGAAAAATACACAAGCTCATAGTAAAGTCCAGAAATATGATTTTTGCCTAAAAACTAATAATATTCTCCTAAAAACTAACTAAAACATGCTAAAATCTACATGAAATTACCCCCAAAAAGCGTATAAAATATCCGCTCATCAGGTACCAATGAACTGGTAATTAGTGCGAAAGTAATAATAAAATTTCAACACCATGACATGCCGTGAGTTATATATAGATTTGCAAATTTATGTTTCTCTCGTTTCTAATTGTAATTTGGTTCGTCAATGGACAGCTTACCCTGGATGAAACAGAATACTTGTTTTTATTCATTTCTGATCTTGAGATTAAGGATGAGATAATAACGTCTCTAACATCGATTCACGGATACAAGAAGGGTAAGATTGTGTGGGTACCTGTTGTGAAAGATTGGACCAAGGAAATGGAAAGGTTTAAGCATTTGAAGTCTAGGATGCCATCATGGTATGTGGTGCAATATTACTCACTCATAGAAGGTTACCAAGCATTGCAACAAGTGTGGAATTACCGAGATAAACCAATTGTGGTGGTGCTTGATGCTCGCGCAAATATTTTGAACCAAAATGCACTGGACGCGATCACTCTGTGGGGCAGACAAGCCTTCCCATTCGATCCTGTTACCATCTCAATTGTTGTTTCTAAACCAGGGAATTGGTTTTGGTCCGTAGTATTTAAAATTTGTCGTCCTATTCAAACATGGGTCACGGTAAGAACTACTACTTTTCAATCCTTGCTACTTTTATTTGCGTAGATTATGTGCATATCATTGATACATGAGAACACTACAAATATGCTCAAGTAAAATGATGATGATGATGATGATGATGATAATAATAATAATAATACGATGAAGACTACTAGAGAATTAACAATATAGTATTTGAAGGATTACCATGTATTCATAACACGCAGCGGAAGAAAAGAAAATAATCCTTAAAGATCTATTTTGTGCTTAAACTTTATTCCAATAATAAATATATAACAGTAGATCAGATTTAAATACCTGTGTACGCTAGTAAAAATCCTTTTCTCCTTCGATGGTACGAAGGCACTATGCATATCCACACCGAGACCAATCTTTGCTATCAACTCCTTGATCAATGGATATCTGATCTAAATTGAGAAACCTCTTGCAACTCTTTGCACACCATAAAATTCTTCTCTAAGAATTTGTCTCACATATATTTATGTACATAGAGGTAAAGGAATAACAACCCTTGTTATTTTCTCTGTCTTTCTCATGTTTTCCTCTACTCTTGGCATACCTATATATAGTATGAGATTTGTTGTTGATTTTAAATTTGAATCTCAATTCAAATTTGAATCATATCTTACTATTTTAATTTGAATCTTTCAAATTTATGAATCATATTATAACTCAATTTGAAACAGAATCAGTTAGGATCTCATCCAACTTTATAATTCAAATTTAGAAATAGAATAACTAATTATTCTCAAATCTCATTTAATATTCTCAATTATCATACTATTATTATATTTTTGGTGCTAGCAAAAAATATAATAATATTCCATTTGAATTAATATAATTATTTATTTGATCAAATCAAAATAATAATTAAATAATTCTATAGCAAAGGTTAGAACACTCGTTAGTGTGTGACCCCATAGGTTCAATACTGTGAATGATTTAAGAAACTCATTTCTTCATTCATTCAATTCCCTTGGCCAAGGTTTCATTCATCTCAGTCATTATAATCATAGAGCTCAAACTCTTTACCGAGAGTAGACGGATTCCTTATTGATTAATCATTAATTCTACAAGTATTTAAATCATACCCAATGTCCATTCAACTAGCACCCTAGGGTATTAGGTATCCAGAATCAAAGTATAATAAATACATTGTTAATTACTATGACAATCGCAGGTCAAAGGAAACTCTATTACTATGTTCATCTTGAGAATATCCTATTGACAAATATGCGGTAATTGTAACCATTAGGAATTCTCAAAGTGAGTCAGTTCAATGGTCATATCTCTATATGCACCATATATATATATAATTTAATAAATGAGATCTATTAATCTTCATCCAATGAAGACCATTATATATATATTGATCTTTCCGGATTATTAATGTCCTTTTTAATAATCCTATGACCAAGAACAATTTACATTAAATTATAAAAGATTTATCTCTCAATATTGTGATCACTATCACAATGAAAATCTCTAAATTTAATCTAGGACCTTATTATATTAACATTTTAATATAATAACAATAACAAATTATTTGACACGTGATTGATTGGATTGTGGTCATACTACTTATTCCCAACAGTATTAGCTAACACTATAGTAAGTTATCAAACGAGTTTAGCATAAAGCCCACTAAAAATAAATTTTTGTTAGTTTTGAATTTTAGATGTTTTGAATTGAGTTTCCAATATTTTTATATTTAAGGGTTTTAGATATTTTTTTATGTTAAATAATGTTCGTTGTATCGTTAGTTGTGCAATATTAGTTTTTCAGATTTTTTCTAATATTCTTTATATTCACACGAGTAGGGGTGTTTAAAACCGAATTAGACTAAATAAAACCGATAGACCGAACTAAAAAAAAAACTGAAAATCGAATAAATCGAAAATTAAAAAATCCAAAAAATTAAATTTTGTTGTTTTCACTTTGGTACGGTTCGGCTTTTTATTCTAGTGTAAAAAATCTGAATCAAACCGAACCAAACCGCAACTATAAGTTAAAGATCCAAAATACCCTTAAATTAAACCTAACCCTAATAACCCAATACGCTAACACCCTCACTCACACTCTCCTTCCCATCTCTTATGCCGCACAATCTTCTCCAATCCTCAACCATCACTCAGACTCAATCCCTCTCTATTCCCCTCCTCGTAGAGTCAGTTAGCCTCTTTACCATTGCGCATACAGTGCTGCTGCTACTGCCATCGCGCACAGAGAGCGACTAAGCGAGCCCCTCTTCCTACGCCTTCCATCTCTAATAATCGCAACATCTTCGTGCTCTAGCCATCTAGGCCTTTTTCTATGGTTTTTTGTTGTTCGTCATTGAAGCCGTGCTATTTATCCTCCACTCTATCTCCGTCATTGAATCTGTAACGTCCCTCTAGCGTAGCCACTCCGTTGGGGCCACTGATGCGCCGTCATCTCACCATCATCTCACCATTTCCGATTCTTTTTTCGATATTTGGTTCTTTTTTTATTTTTTTTCTTGATGTTTGCTTATGATTATTCCATTTGTTGTTGGTTCTCCTTTTTGTTTTAGGATTTTGATTTCATTTTTTTTAATTTGTTTTTATGATTATTAGTTTTGGGTTATGATTATTTCTTTCTAATAATTTAGTTTTTTACCTTTCATTATCTACACTCTGATAAAAATGTATATAAATTATTTAGTCATTTGGTTTTTTTTGTTATGATTGTTAGTTTTGGGTTACAATTATTTAGTCATCTGGGTTACAATTATGCACATAATTTCTTTATTGCTGTGGAATTTTGTTTTTATGACTCTAACTAAGTAGGACATGTTTTTTTTAATTAATCTAAAAACCGAAAAACCGAACCAAACCAAACCAATTTTAATTAGTTTGGTTTGGTTCGGATGATCTTGACAAAATCACCGAACCAAACAAAACCGCAATTTTAATAAACGATTGGATCGGATGGCTTTTTCTTAAATAACTAAACCAAACCGCACCGCGAACACTCCTACACACGAGTCCGAGCTAAGAGAAATACGTCTTAGCTCTTTAAATACAAACACTGAAATATTAAAGGAAATCAATAATTTTGTAGAAAATGGAAAAGTTACAGAAAGCTTAAAAAGAAAATTAAAGACATGGAAAGAATTCTAAAGAAAAAAAAAGCTCTTTGTAGACGCAGAAATTCGCTGAGAATATGAGTGTGCAAGAGTGTTTTCTGAAACTGAATTTCAACCTCTTTTCATTCTTTTCTTTAACTATTTATAAGACTCTTTAACCAATCAAGATCCAACATATTTCCTATGTGCGTGAATTCTTGAGTAGCTATTCCCGCGCCTTGAATGATGTTATACTTGCCATCGTTTGTCTTTATTTGTCAACTTCCTCACCATTTCGATTATCTCATCACTTTTCTTCGATGAGCATTGTCGATTGATCTCGTCTCTCTTGTCGATATGTTCTTTCTGATAAGCTTCATTGTCTTCAAAGATACCAAATGACTTCCTGCCTTGATATTCTAAACTTGTTTTATTTGACTAACAAATTATCCCCTTAGAATTGACATGTCTATCGAGATTAAACTGGAGCTAAAACATTCAATCCTATCTTGCAAATTTAAAATCTGTAAACAATTAATTCAAACAAGGCCCATTGTAGCACGTTTTCTCATTAATTATCATTTTCTCTTTCCTTAACATTTACCTTCTCAAGGAAGTCTTCAAATTTTGAAAAAATTTGAAACCTTCATCTTCAGAAAAAACCCATTTCACTTTGCCGTTCTTCTCCAGTAATATTCTTCCATTAACGCCATAGTGATTTCATCTAATCTTCTATGCTCCAACTCCAAAGTTCATCCATTTTCCTTTCTGTAAGTAATTGCTTTCATCTAAAACTCTAGAAACTACATCACCCAAAGACAAAGGGAAACAAATCGCAAATAAAACCTTCGAACAATTCGATTTGCGCATCCTATCTCGAGATGCAGACATTGTTATTGAGGACCCAATCAATACTACAAATGACAAGAAAATCCTCTTCCCCTTCTCTGTTGAGGATGACGTGCATTGTTTTGTCAGTACTTTGAAATCCCCTGAGCAAGCCAAGAAAGTCTTCCACTATTTTTCTAGTGCTGAAGGGGAAGACTTACTTATTAAACAAGATCTTCTTGTATCACCATATATCGATAGTAAACAACCTTTCCGGAAGAACCCCAAAATTTCTTTTAAAAATGCCAATTTTCTTATTTGGTACCAAAGGATTGAATCTGTGAAAGGTGAAGCTTGAAAATTACTGGGGATTCATGATCTCCTTTGACTCTCCCATTTTCCACCGACCACGCATCATTAGATGATTGGTGCTGCGCTATGTTTCTAGAACAAAACCATAAACAACTTTTATCTTTCGTGCGGGATGGTTGGCCCACCACTCTTCGATGTGGTAGCTATTACTGGCTTCCGATGGGAAATCCTATAGCTACGTTCGATATGAAGCCCAATCGAACATACAACATCATTGAGAAAAACTCTTATGGGGAGTTTCTTAAGCACAATATGGGAAAGGCAGGCACTCTTGTTACTGAAGACGAATGTGTGGCCTTTTTATTATTGGCTAAATGCTATTATTTTCTGTTCGAGGAGTATCTCAATGCAAAAATTATTCATTCATTAGCTACTTTGCTTCATGAAAGGCACAATTTCAATTTAGTCAAATTGATTTTGGGAAATCTTTATGAAGACTTAGGGCAAATGGTCGATAGTCTTCGGAAGAAGACTTCAATCAGCGCAGAGAGCCCTTTTTGGTTATTACAACTTTAGCTCAATGCCATCTTCGAAAAACACGTGAAATAATGGTGAATCACAACTTCTGATAAACAAAACATTGAAAGTTTTTTGTTGATCATGTTACAACCAGATTTCAAAAATACACATTTGACCGATGAACTTTTTTGGAAAGCATTTTCAAAATTTCACTCATGCAAAAGTTTTTGAAATGAAGACCTATTGCTTGCCCCTTTTCTGGATTGAAGATGTATGTGGACCATCATGATTTCAACGCCATATCTTTATAGACGATGATAGTCATGGTTCGAACAACATAACCTGGTCCAACTTTCTTGCCATTGAAATATTCCCAACGGGAATTCCTCAATAGAAAAAAGAACAATTCAATGTAAACCTTCATGCCCTACATTATGTTTCCAGAAAAATGAGTTTTTCACAAGCAATTCCAGCTCCCTTTCCAAGAAAATTCCCAGCTCTCTGTCATGTTACCTTCAAATCGAAAGAAGATATTAAGAAATATCTCGATGTTAGCAAGAAAAATCAAAGCCACTATTCTCTATATTTTGTTTATAGTGACTTTGTTACCAAGTCTTTCATCGAATGGTGGGATAATTATTACTCTCAATATGATTGTTCATTTGACAATATTATGAAGAGGTTGATAAAAACATATCCTGGTACCTCTAAAGAACCCCCACAAAAAGCTCTAAAGAGAAAAGTACAGACATCAAGATAACAAAAAAAAAAGGTACAAAAAACTTCAACTAAGACTATAACAAAAAAAGGTAAAATTTGGTTAAGTCTTCTGCCTTCCACTTTTCTATATTTAACAGTCTTCTATTTTAAAGTTCTTGTCTTAAACCCTTTTCTTCTTTATCACAGAAGCAATCTTCCAGTGAAGACTATTCCGATAAAAGTGTTAAACCCTCACCAAAACAAGATTCCTCGAATTCGAGTAATTCCTCTTTTGCTTCAAGTAATTCTGAATCGAGTAGCACCTAAACAAATACTCGTTCCCACCATTCTAAGCCGAGAATAACCACGAAGGTACATTACATAATTATTATAGTAGTAAAGTTATCGATTAGCTCTTTAATAACTTTCTTCCTTTCTTTGATATAAAAAAATTTGATTCACCTCTTTAACAACCTCGTTCCACTTCACCAGCAAAGGTCATTCCTGATCAAGGGAGGGATCACCTTTCGAGCTTATCATCTAGTGGTAATGTAATCTCTCAATATCTGTCGACTAATAGGGACACACAATATTTTGAGAAACGAGTGACCAAAGAAATTGTTTCCCCTATTATAGATGTCAATCGTCCAACCATCGAAGACCACACCTCAAAGAAATTGAGCCAAGAAATATTCCCACAAGTTCAATTTATTAATGATATATCCTCTTCTCCACAAATCAATGTCGATCTCACTGCTAATTGATCTCCTTTAAAAGAAAATATCCCCTTTGCAGAAAATATTGAAAAAATGGCACATTTCTTTCATGCTAATCCAGAAAGTCAATATTTTTTCTGATTCGATCAATCAACTTGGGCAACCTTCAAAACAAACCCCTGAATCTCAATAAATTCCTCCAACCACTGTTTCTAGTCCACCAGAGACTGACTCAGTTGAGCTCCTTGCTCACATGTTCCATTTTCTCATAACTATGATTCCAACCATGGAAGGAACATTAGAACACGAGCTCCTAAAAGAACTCACTCCTTATGCTATCAAAAGGTTTTCTATTCTTCTTACCCTCCTGACACATACCATTGATGAGTGGATAAATTAGGATGATTTGAATGTAACTTTTTTCGGATATTTTGAGTTCTATTCTTGAGTATCAAGTCCCAATCAACTTTTCTAAAGTGGTGAAGAAATTAGAAAAAATTTCCAATAACCTTTTTATCTTTCATAACAAGTTGTTTGAAGTAAAGAAAGCAATGACAGACATTGAAAAAAATCAACAAAGGTTGACACTTCTCATAAATCAGCACAAAAGACTTATAAAGAATAAGAAATCAATGTTGCTCATGCTGCCAGCACTCGAGCTAGATTTGCTCAGTGCATAGAAGAACTCGAAAAAAAAATTGCCCAAATATATGAAAAAAAGGCTTTACTAGAGGGGCCTTACTTGAAAGCTCAAAAAAGGAAGACTGGTCTTTTTCGAGATATTTGTGAGATGAAAAATGATTTGGCTGACATCAGGAGAAAATATGAGAGACTGTGGCTTGAAGAACACGATGAGATCACTCTCTATAGTTCTTATGACGAAGAAAAAGTATGCCTTCGATTTGAATTGGAAGAGCTATTAGAGCCTTATCATTGAAGACTTGGGATGCCAAGTTTTTATTTTGTTGTTTTTCTTTTTGAATACTTCCAAAACTCTTCACTTGTTATTCATTGCTTTCTTATATATATTAAACATTATTCTCCCAACATTGATACCGCTTTAAATACTTTTCATTAACTGATTTGACCTCGATGACGGAATCGATATTTTTAACGTGATATGTATTTCTAGAATATAAGTCAATAACCTGAAAAGGGCCTTCCTAATTATGGGACCATTTACCATAAAATTTTAATTTTTTCTCCATTAGTAAAATAACCTTAAGGACCAATTCACCCACTTGAAAACACTTTTCTTTTACTCGTCGATTATAATTGTGGGCAACATTCTCCTTTTGATGGATAAGATTTTAGAGTGCTAAAATACGTTCACTATCCGAATCATTTAATTCATCAAATATCGCATTCCAATAATCCTCAATCGGCAACTAATTTTGTCTCATCACCCTTATAGTATTCAAATTAATTTCCAAAGGTAACATCGCATCATGGCCATACACTAATTAATAAGGCGACATGCTCGTCGAGCCTCTTGATGAGTTTTGATAAGCCCATAAAACTTAACTTAGAGTTTCATGCCAAGAATGAGGTCTCTGACAAATTTGTTTCTTAATAAAATTTATTATAGTTTTATTTGCAGCTTCAATCTGACCGTTTGCTTGCGCATAATATGGGGTTGAAGTTACCATAATTATACTCCCTTGATGCTACAAAATCTTTAATACGTTGACTAGTAAACATGGTACCTTTATCAGTACATAAAGTTTGAAAAATTCCAAATTGATGAATTATATACTCTTCCACGAAATCAATAACTTCATTATGACCAACTTCTATCAAGGGAACGGCTTCTACTTACCTTGTGAAATAATCGATAGCCACCATAATGAACTTGTGATTTTTTTGATGATGGAAGATGAATCATTTCAATTAAATCTAAAGCCCAACCTCTAAATGGGGAATGTTTTATAATCGAATATAATTCAGAAGCATGAATTTGTTGTATTACACCATGTTTTTGACATTCTTGACATGCTTTAGCATACTCGATGCAATCTTTGATCATTGATGGCCAATACACTCGATCACGACGAAGCAGCAATTTTATTTTATCACCAGGCTAATGACATTACATATACCTTCATGAACCTCTCCAAAGGCAATCATTCTCTTAGATTGGCTTAAACATCTCATTAGACTCCCTTTGACACGTTTTTTTATATAATTTGTCCCCTAATACCATAAAGTTCATCGACTTAACTTTATCCTTCCTATCAATTCTTATATTAGGATTTTTCAAGTATTCAGCTATTGGTTTTCTCCAATCATCATCATCCCAATCATCAATAGCCAACACTTCCCTCTCTCCAATGGGTACGAAGAATTGTTGGATTTCTATCAACCTTTCTAAAGTCTCAGGAAGTACTTTGTATTGTAATGCAATTTGAGCTAGCTCATTAGCCACTTCATTTTAAAATCTTGGAATATGAACCAAAGACACCTTTCGAAAGGATGCTAATCATTCCTATGCTGTCGACAAGTATTTATGTAATTTTTCACTATGGCGCTTAAATTATTTTAATAGCTATTGTAAAACTAACTGAGAATCTCCCATAATTAAGACTTCTAATGCCCCTTTGTTAATTAAAATCTCTAGTCCCAATATCAAAGCTTCATATTAAGCTATGTTATTAGAGCATGGATATTTTAATTCAAACAAAAATTTTAATGGCATCACTTTTGAGGATATAATCAGAATGCCAATACCAGCAGCATTTTTATGTTTTGATCCATCAAAATACAATCTCCAAGGTTCAATTTCAATGTCGACGATATTTGCCCCTTGGTCATTGAGATTATTCGGCTGCTCGACTAGAAAATCTGCAATGACATGATCTTTAGTAGCCTTAGTTGGAACATCTTGTAAATTAAATTCTATCAATCCAAGCATCCATTTCGCTAATCGTCCTCTCAACATTAGATAAGACAACATGTATTTTACCAAATTGGTCTGTGCAATCACTCTTACAATTTTTGCAACCATGTAACATTTTAACTTCATACAAGTATGGTAAAGAGAGAGACATAACTTTTCAATTGAAGAATATCTTGTTTTGATATCAGACCAGACTCGACTCAAATAATAAATTACCCTTTTGCATCCTTCTTCATCAGCTTGCGCTAACATCTATCCAATGGTGTTTGTCAAAGCTACAACATAGAATTTTAATGGTTCAAAAGGACGAATAGTTGCCATTAGTGGAGATTTTGACAAATAGTCCTTTATTGATCAAATGCCCTTTGATGTTCATCTGTCCACACATATTGGGACTCATCTTTGAGTTTGACTATGGGTGAAAAAACACGAGTTCAACTAGACAAATTGAAAATAAAACGTCGTAGAAAATTTATCTTCTTGAAGAAAGACTGCACTTCTTTTTTCGACGTTGGTAGAGGCAACTCTAAACTTGCTTTAGCTTTATTTTGATCAATAGCAATCCCTTTCTTTTGTACCACAAATCCTAAAAAATTTTCTGCAGAAGCTCTAAATGCATACTTTAAAGGATTCATTTTTAAACATTTTTGTCGCATTATTTTGAATGCTTGACATAAATAATCGAGATGTTGATCCATCGAATTTGACTTTACCATTACGTCATTAATATACACCTCCATAATTTTTTTTATAAATTCATGGCTCGTTGATATGTTGCCCAGCATTTTTTAAACCAAAAGTCATCACTATCCACTCGTAAGTTCTTAAAGCTCCATGGCACCAAAAAGTAGTTTTCGATACGTCATGCTTGCCTCTGAAGATTTGATTATAACTAGAATCATCATCCATGAAACTTAAAATTTCATTACGTGTTGCTGAATCGATTAACATGTCTACTACAAGTATAAAATATTCGTCTTTGGGAGTGGCATTATTCAAATTCCAAAAATCAATACAAACACATAATTTTCTATTGCTTTTCATTACTGGGACAATATTCAATACCTAGTCAACATAACAAGTTGTTCGAATAAATTTTGCTTTAATCAATCTTTCAATCTCTTCTTTAATCTTAAGATTGATCTTAGGAGCAAATCACCGAGGCGCCTGTTTTACTGATCAAGAGAATGGCTTTAAAGCCAATCGATGTTCTACCAAGGACCGGTCAAGCCCAGGCATCTCAACATAATCCCAAACAAAACTATCTTTATATTCGATCAAGAGATTAATCGAATTTGCTCAAAATTGCTCATCATTTTTTTTGCAAATATAAGTGGGTTTGACATCACCATTAAACCCCAAATTGATCTCCTCAAGAGGATCTTGAGACTCAGAGCCTCTTTTGACATGATCATCTTTAATTGAGGTTTCTCCAAAATTCAAAGGTTTCATTCGAAAGAAAGATCTATTGAATCATGTGAATAAAAATAAGTTTTATTATCAACTGAATCAGCAATCAAGTCATTTACCACACAGAGATCTTGAGATACATCGACATGAAATTGGTCAATAATACTAGACCTAAGAATGAAAATACATGTAGCATCTAAAGTAGAACTATATTTGGTTGTGGGAATCGAATCTGTACTAGAAATTGAAAATGCTAAATTAAAATCCATATTCAATTCAACTTTATCAGAAAAATCATTTCTAGAAAAAGAAGTATTTCTTATAGAATTAAAACTACTTAGATAATTCTCTAAAGAAACTAAATAGTTTAAAACATCTTGTTCTTGGCCATGACAAGATGGTTTTGAGCTATTATACTTCAATAGTAATTACTCCCACCCAGTAGGAGTATAATTGAGCTTTGGCTGACGAAGCTTAAAGTTCATCTGTTGTTAAGAAACAACCTTTGGAGTTGTAGTAGTTGAGCACCCTGTCGACATTGAGGGGTATTAGTTTGTAATTGTGTACCTTAAAATCGACATGCATTTGCTCCATATAAAGACTCGAATCTGCTTTTATCACTTTAGAATTTTCTTCATCAGTCCAAAGAAGAATACTCTGGTGTACGGTTGAAGGTACAATCCCAACACCATGAATCCAATCTCAACCAAGTAAGACATTATAACTAGCCTTAGAGGATACCACCACAAAAATAGTGTTACGAGATGATGACCCTACTTGCACTTGAAGAGTTACTAAACCCTTTGTAGGGGTTGACACTTCGCTGTAATCAGTTACTGAAATATTAGTAGAAATCAAGTCATCGAAATATTTTCCCACCTTGATCAACATCCGTTCTGACAACAAACTAATTGCTGCTCCACCATCGACCAAAACCTTGTTAATACAAATACCACTCATGTGAGCAGTAATGTGCTAAGGTCGAAGGTGTGACTTTTTCTTTTCAGTTGGTTTTTTGAAACAACCCAACTCTTCATTTTCACAGATGAAAGTAAAAGCTTCCTCACTTTCCACATCATAATCTTCATCTGGGTTCCGTTCATATTCTTCCAGATATTCTGTAGGAATAATGGAGATGGTACACACCATTCCTCATTTCCCTCATCGAAATACTCCTCATCAAGATTAGCATCCTTCTCATTAGTTTTAATTGGGATAACTTCGATAGACTTCCCTTTCTCATTTTTAGATAAAGTAATCCTTTTAGGATTAGTTTCTCCATCAACAGGAAAAACTATTCATGAATGAACGAAAGGAGTTGCCCCCTTGTCTGTCAAGGTCGATGGCCTTTCTGGCACAATTGGACATGCAATTCGATGGCTTTTCTGGTGCAATTGGACGTGCAATTCTTCCACCTTGATTACCTATCGCCCTTCCTCGGGGGTATGGATACCGACCTCGATTAGAACCCCTATAACCCCTTTGGAATTGGCGTTGTCGATATTGAAACGTCTCACGATCTCGAAACTCTTGAAAATTCTTGATCCATTGGACTCCCAAAGCTTGTAAATGATTAAGTGGAGGAACTAAATTTCCTCGAGAACTATGAGAACTCTGACCAACTTGTCATTGAGGGGGATGACTCTGAGGAATCTGTTCTTCTTTATGAGCTAGCTCCTTTTTCATTCTTTCTTTTTCAAATATTGCTGCAGCCTCAGCATCAAATACAACATTATACCAAGGGCATCGAGACACATCTCGATCCTTTAATTTCTGCTGCATTAGAAACTCTAACAATCCGTCACCAACACCAGGATACATTAATCAAACATTAGCTTCAAAATCTCCTAAAGCAGTGTCAAATTCATAAGTGAAGCCAGCCATGTTGATCCCTAAGAAAATAGGCTCAACAAAATTTGCTCCAGCATGGAAAAGATCAGTATCAACTTTTATATCTTTTTTTCCATCATCGAACTTTAATATTCCCTCCACAATTGCTTCTTGGATCAAGTCCCTGAAACTGATACAATTATTAGTCGAATGGCTAGTTGATTGATGAAACTTACAATAAGGTTTCCCTTTTAAATCTTTTATCGAAAGCAACATCTTGCCTTCTGGCAAAACCAATATCGAAACACATCAAATAATTGCCTTCTAAATCCTCTGGATTTACTTCAAAATTTTGTAGATCACTCTCGTCATAATCAACAATTCGAGTAATCCACTTAACTTGTCTAGCGAGACATTCAAACTTTGTCTCATGATCAGTCATCATAGGGTGAAAAATAGTATTCATTTGCTGAGTCAATAAATTGACTAAATCGTAATGACTTTCATCGATATGTTGTTGAAATACTGCCATCAAACCAGGGCCATTTGATGTTGAACCCGTTTGATAATCACAGGTAAACTCAGGATGCTATAAAGATAGTTGATTGTTAACCGCTCCTAATGCATTTCCAAATCGAATTAGAGGCCCATAACCACCCATAGGTGGAGTGTAACCTAGAGGAAGGCCAAAAGGAGGCCAACTTGCAGTTACTGGCAGTTGTGTTTGTGTTAGAGCAATTCGTGGGCATAGGTTACGCCCATAATTCCCAACAGGGGGTTGTTAACCGTCACATTTTCTTCCAACGTACTACCTTCCATGTGCGACATTAACTCTGCAGAAGTTTGTCCAACTATAGAAGTATTATCATTATTCACCGATCCACCTTTGGTGTTAGAAATTTTGTCTGCCATGTGTATAATTCTTCCACTTCTAAGTTGCATAAACTAAACCATTACAAAGAACTTTTGACACAATTTTTTTTAAAACAGTCCCATTGAACGTGCCAATTTGTTTTGCAAATTTTCAACAAATCTGGATTGGTTCGATATGTAATAATCTGAGAGTGAAACCTACTTTTCTCATCAGTACTAGTTTTCGAAAGTATACTAAAGATTCTATTACTTGATCGAAATGACGAAAGAAAAATTTGAAATATTAAAGAAAATTACTTGAAAAAGAACAAAACAGAATTGCTGAATGAAGGAAATAACTTCGAATTCAAAAGAAAGCAATAAATGCCTTCGACAAAGTCAAAGGACTTTGAATTCAAATACAAACACTAAAATCTTAAAGAAAAGCAACAAATTTGCAAAAATATGGAAAATTTATAGAAAGCTTAAAAAAAATTTAAAAGACATGAAAGGAATCCAACAGAAAAGAAAGCTCTTTGAAGATTCAGAAATTCGCTGGAAACATGAGTGTGCAAAAATATTTTTTGAAACTAAATTCCAACCTCTTTTCCTTCCATTCTTTAACTATTTATAAGACTCTTCGACCAATCAAGATTCAACATATTTTCCATGTGCGTGAATTCTTGAGTAACTATTCCAGCGCCTTGAATGATGTTATAACTGCCATCGTTTGTCTTTGTTTGTCAATTTCTTCATCATTTCGATTATCTCACTTTTCTTTAATGAGCCCTGTCGATCGAACTTGCCTCTCTTGTCGATATGTCCTTTCCGATAAGTTTCATTGCTTTTAAAAATACCAAACGAGTTCCTGCCTTAGATATTCTAAATTTGTTTTATTTTGACTAACACCAATATATCGGGTTTAGGCTTTAACACCACTATACAATTCCCAACTCAACAAGCCAAAAGATCCGCCTTGCATGAAGTTCCGATTGCATAACATTCCTTCTAGTGGGCTGATCATCTATACGTGCTCCGATCCGACATGCCTCGGAAGATGGATATCAAATCTGTGACCTTCAAGTGCTGCCATGGGAATATACATTTTGATGATGATGATAATGATTTTTCATTTGAAAATGGTAAAGGACCAATAATACCCCCATCCGCCTTCAAGCCGCGTGGTCCTCTGATCGAGTTTACTCGTTGATCGCGTCTTCAACCATAACTTCATTAAGTTTAAAATTCAGCTTTCATTTAGCATTGAATAAAATAGATTATATATCTATCATCATCAATTATGCATGCTTTTGAGATTTAAAGTTTATGTAAGTCTGTGTTAGCTAGTGACACGCTATTGTATTCTCTTGTCTCTGTAATTTGGATTCAGTCAAATAAAATAAAGCCGTTGGGTTTGTGCACAGTTAAAGTCTTTACTAGCTAGGTCATTCTTTTCCTTTTACAGAAAAAACATTTTCATTTATAAAAATAGACAAACATACTTATAGATAGTATAGAAAAGTAGCAATCCCATATCCACGCACCCACGAACCTAAACAGTGTCACTTCCTCCCTCATACACCCACGAAAATGCCGAACTAACACTGCTCCTCCCTTCCTAGTTGTGTCCTTTTGCTTGGAGTTTACTTGAATTTCTTTTTTAGTTTAATTTTGAAGTTTGAACAATCTAAAGAATTTTGTAGGATCATCTAACCATGCACACCAAAAATCAATACTATATATTTTTATATAAGTATATGTATTTTTTAATATGTATTTTTTTAATATATATTTTATATAAATGACTGATTATTCATTTAAATGATCTTATAAATAATGTATAAAACTCTTTAACACGTATAAAAGTTAAATTGTCAATTGAAATTTAAAAATTCTCTGTTTAGAATAGCAACCCTCATATTTGGTGCAATATTTTAACTAGAATTCTTGTTGATTTTATAATTTTTCACATTTATGTGTAGTTGCAAACTTGTAATTTTAGAGTTATATTTTGAAAAAGTAGTTCTCTTATGTGGCAATGTTTGGTTTTTTTCCTTGCAGAGATTGAAGCAATTGTTTAGGTATTATTATTTTCACTTCCCCATCGGATTATTTCTCATCACGCTCTTTTACAAAGGTACACCCCTTTTTTACTCTTACTTACAATTCTCTCTTATTTTTAAAATAATATTTAAAAAAAATTAATTAAAATAATCTAAAATGATTTTATTTAATATTTATTAACTATTATTAAATTAATTATATAATTTTAAATATAACAAATATATAATTTTAAATATTCTATATATTATAAAGGGCAATGTATTTAAATAAATTAAATGAGAGAAACTTTTACCTGATTGCAACAAATGGAACTTCCTTACGTGCATGTCTTGTTTTAATATTATGTAATTCGTGGGAGCTAACCACGGTTTTCTATTTACATGTAAACCGTGCCAGCTTGCAATGGTTTATAAAGGAGAAGTTTTAAAGGTAAACCATGGTAGGTCACTACGGTTTAGGAAGGAAACAATGTGACCTTAAAATCCTATAGAGAGCCACGGTTTATGAAGGATTTTTTAAACTCATAAACCCTTGTAGGCTGCCACGGTTTATGAGGAGAGGAATTCTATATATATATGAGTGAGATTGAAGCTACTCAAGAGATCATTATCACACAAGTCATGGACCGAAAATAATAAACCGTACCTGGATGCAAGCGAAAACCCAAACACATGAAAACCACTAGGCCTCAAACTGGGAAACCTCCAGAAAATCCAAGACTGTAGAAGCTGTAGTGACCCGGCCAAGTTAACAACATTTCTGTTTGTCCCACGACAAAGACATCTATACAACCAGGCTAGTGCCGCCTAGCCCCAGCTATATCTACCCAAGTCGTCCATCGATGCCAAATAAGGCAACCAGCAAAGGTGAACCCAGTTTGCATTTTTGTCCGCAAACAGCTGAGAAGACAACAACATCAGAATATAAGCAGGCGCGTATATACGCACGGTCTCTTCACTCGCGTCTGCTGGGAGAGCCCGAAACGTCTCGTGGAACCATGTGTAGCACACCGTCATCTGCTTCACTTTATTCTGAGGCGCTAACTCGCCAAACAACTCACAAAACCACACCCATGCGGGTCTTCCGTTCTCCATCAGATTCTCAAAGTCAGTAAGGCACCCACTAATGACCTCACCATCGATGGGCAAACCCAGCTGATATGCCATATCTTGCAAAGTGATGGTGTACTTCCCAAACAGCATGTGAAAGGTGTGGGTCTCAGGACGCCACCTCTCTACGAATGCGCTAAGTAGAGGCTCATAAACCCAGAACCACTGACTATTCAGCCTAGCAAGGTGATACAAGCCAGCGGTCTCCAGATACGGTATAATCCAGTCGTGTAAAGGCATATTTTGTTGTCTCCTGACACTGCTAATAACCCTAGTAGGCTGCAAAATGTGGGTAAGGAAATCCTTAACATACGACCAATACTAATAACAACAAATATAATTTAAAAAAATTATTATAAACCCACATTAGTTTTCTATTTTCTCTAATGATAGTAATAACAATAATGAAACAATAACAATAATAACAATACCAACAGGAATAATAATAATAATAATAATAATAATAATAATAATAATAATAATAACTCCCAATACTAATAAAAATAAAATTAATAATAATAATAACAATGATCATAACAGTAATAATAATAATAATAATACTAGCAACACATAACAACAACAACAACAACAATAACAACAACAACTAATCTCTTGGTCGATGTATCCAGCCACGTGCGCAACGCCATTTAGTCGGTACATGCGAGCTTCGTCCTCCATGGCTCCACCACCCAAATGGCACCAAAACCTTAAAGCCTCTCCCCTAAACTCTCAACCTCTAAGCTTCACCCAATTTTGGTTTGGCTTAAATGATAACCGTGAGGACTATCCACGGATTATGTATATATACTACTCTAAGCATAAACGGTGGTAGCCAACAGGATTTTATGCACACAGCTTTTTCTTCATAAATCGTGGTGACCAAGCGCGGTTTATGGCTTGCAATTTTCCTTCATAATCCGTGGTGAGCAGCCACGGTTTATGCTCAAACTTTTCTAAGTGAAAACCGTTCCAGGCTCCCATGGTTTATGCACAAATTCGAAACCGTGGTTAGCTCCGACGATTTATATAATAATAAAAAAGGACATCACGTAACCACTTTGCAAATGTTGTAATTAGATAAAGGTTTCTCTCTTTCATTTTATATAGGTACATTGCCCTATTATAAATATCATATTAGTGATTTTAGTTATCATCAACCTAGCATTATCGTAGTTTTATTTATTTTGTTAAGAGAATAATTAGAATCAAATTAGATCAATTAGTATTATTTGTATTTATATAGCGTATTTGTATATTAATTGTAAAATTCTATGTTTTTATTACTTTAATTCTTCTAGCAGTTATATATATCCCTTGAACATTGTACTTTTCCTCAGACTGAATAATACACAATACTTTTTTAGATTGTTCTCTTATTTCTAGCATGGTATCAAGAGCTTAGCTTATTTTTTTCCAGTAACAATTGGTTTCTAGCTCTTTTATTTTGTCACCTCTGGCAGTACCTTGTCCTCACTTTTTGACTTCTTTCTGATGCCTTGGTTCGTCACCGCTGCCACCATCACCTTCTTCTCGTCGTAACGTTTCCAACGCCTCCAGAATCATCACCATATGCGCCGCTTGAAGTTGCCTGTCTGCTTGAAGAAGTTCTCCTTCCAGACGCCTCCAGCGCCGTCGGATCAGTGCCCCAAATCAATGGCTCCGTGTCACGCCACGTGTTAGCAGAGCTGCATGGACCCGTGCTCGACCCGCGTGCCTGATCGATCCGCTTTGCAACCCGCGTGCCACACCACGTGTCCTTTCGTGCTGACATGTCATCCAACGTGGCAGGTAGTGGGAGCCTCCCTAAGATTTTTTGGTGAGCTCTTTTCAATTTTGCCATTCGTTTTCTCATTTTCTCCCCCGAGTTTGCAATTTCTTCTCTTTTTCGTCTTTGTTTCTGTTATTATGGAGAAACCGGATATTTTTCAGTCTATTCCTGTTGTCCTTAATGGCTCCAACTATGCTCATTGGGTTGAAGCTATGCGAGTATTTCATAAAGGACGAAAATTATGATGATATGTGACTAGTGATATTGTTTTTTCTATTAAGCCAACTGTGATTGACAAATCCAAAGATGGGACTTCCAAATCTAAGGAGGATGCTGAGGAGGACTTTGTATAGAAATTGGAAGATTGGGATTGTAAAACTCACCAGATTATCACTTGGTTCTGCAACACTTCTACTCCTAGCATTCATTTACAGTTTGGGCGTTTTAAAACTGCTAAAGAGGTATGTGATCATTTGGCAAAGCGTTACACTATTTCTTATCTCTCTCTCATAAGTACCAACTATTAAAGGAGCTTCATAGCCTTAAGCAAGAACTGCCAAATAGTTTTTGATTTTCTTGCTCAAATAAAAATTATTTGGGATTAGTTGACCTCTTGTGAGCCTGTTCTTAAAGATCCCACTGATGCTAAGGCATATGAGGATTATTAGAACCAAGCACGTCTCATCCAATTTCTTATGGCATTTACTGATGACTATGAGCCAGTCAGGGCTTCTCTTCTTCATCAAAATCCCTTGCCTAGTCTTGAAGATGCTCTTCCTCGTCTTAAGTCTGAAGAAATGCGCTTGAGATTGACTCGTTCTAACAGTTAAACTATCTTTGCTGCCACCGATAGAAAGGGAAAAATCTGTTGAAACTGTAACCGTCCTGGGCATTCCTTCTCTGACTATTCCTCTATTGAATGTCGTAAATGCAAACAAAATGGTCACATTAGCTCTAACTACCCGAAACTGTTCTGCCATTATTGTAAGCTCTCGGGTCACTTGATTACTGCCTATCCTACTAGACCACCACGTTCAGATCAGAACAAGTATCAAACTCGTCCCAACAACTCTCCGCATGTGCCTACTTCTACTGTTGCTGGTGCTACTGAGTCCACCCTTTCTACCTCTCTAAACACACCTTCTGTCTCTCCATCAAACATTGAATCTCTTCTTAAGCAACTTCTCTCTTTTTCTGGTAATACCCCTGCTGTTCTTCCCATCCCTCTAGGTAATTTTAAATTGTATTTTGATTCTGGTTATTTTAATCATATGTCTCCTTTACGTCATCTTTTCTCGCTGTTGTCTACCACTACAATGCACCTTCTGTCAACACTACTAATGGTTCCCTCCTGCATGCAACATATTAAGGGTTTATTTATCAGTCCAATATTCATCTTCCTGATAATTATTTTATTCCAAAATTAAATTTTAATCTTATCTCTGTCGGTCAACTTGTTGATCTCGGTTTTGATGTCACTTTCTCTATTTCTGGTTGTCGTGTGCAAGATCGTCGGACGAGAAAGATCATCGGGACTGGTTGTAAGGTCGGACGTTTGTTTGAGCTCGAAAACCTTCATGTTCCCTCTACATCAAACCTCTGTGCTATTTCCTCTCCACCTACTCTTCACTTGTGGCACCGTCGTCATGCCCACAGTTCCTTAGGAAAATTGCGTCCTCTTATGTCTACGGGTGTTTTAGGTCAAGTTCAAAATGAGTCTTTTGATTGCATTTCTTGTCAAACTGCAAAACAACCTGCCTTATCCTTTTATACTAATTTCTCTATTGCTTACTCTCCTTTTGATCTTATTCATTCTGATATTTGGGGTCCCGCTCCTACCACTTCTATGGGAGGGGCTCGATACTTTATAGTCTTTATTGATGATTATTCACGTTTTACTTGGGTTTATTTGATGACTAATTGTTAGGAGCTATCTCAGATTTATATTAACTTTGCCATTATGATTCAGACTCAGTTTTCAATGGTCATTAAAATCTTCAGACGGGATAATGCTATGGAGTATCGTGACTCCAAACATTTAAATATTCTCGCTAAACAGGGTACTTTGTCTGAGCTTTGTTATCCTGGCACTTCTTAACAAATGGCAGAGCTGAGCTTAAACACCGTTATATTCTTGACTCTGTTTGTTGGATACTTATTTCCTCTTCCTGTCCTGAGCGTGCTTGGGGTGAAGCTGTTCTCACTGATGTTCATGTTATCAATAGACTCCCTTCTTCTGTTCTTGGTAACAATACTCGCTTTGAGCGTTGGTGCACGAAATTGCAATCACACTTTTGCAACTCCGCACAACTAACCAGCAAGTGCACTGGGTCGTCCAAGTAATACCTTGCGTGAGCAAGGGTCGATCCCACGGAGATTGTCGGCTTGAAGCAAGCTATGGTTATCTTGTAAATCTTAGTCAGGATGTCAGAAATTATCAGGATTGATTGTGAAAAGCAAAAGAACATGAAATGATTACTTGTTTTGTAGTAATGGAGAATAGGTTGAGGTTTGGAGATGCTCCATCTTCTGAATCTCTGCTTTCCTACTGTCTTCTTCTTCAAACACGCAAGTCTCCTTCCATGGCAAGCTGTATGCAGGGTTTCACCGTTGTCAATGGCTACCTCCCATCCTCTCAGTGAAAACGATTGCATATGCTCACAGCACGCGGAATTCATCTGTCGGTTCTCAATCAGGCCGAAATAGAATCCAGTGATTCTTTTGCGTCTATCACTAACGCCCAGCCTCAGGAGTTTGAAGCTCGTCACAGTCACTCAATCATTGAATCCTACTCAGAATACCACAGACAAGGTTTAGACCTTC
>NC_029780.3:90737675-90737780 GCF_000817695.3 Arachis duranensis
GGGGTGGCAAACGTGTATTTATAGAGTGGGGGGAGAGATTTTCGAAAAAAGAGAAAAATTTGAAAGGAGATTTGAGGAGATATGGAAAGAAATTGAAAGAAGGGT
>NC_029780.3:90737886-90738927 GCF_000817695.3 Arachis duranensis
AGAATTTGAAAGTGAATGATGAGAGATTGAAATGTGTTTTTGTAGAAAAATATGGGAAAGAAAAGGAAAGTTTGAAAAAATCTGAGTTGAAAACAAAATTGTGGTCCCCCCACCTTTCTGGCGTTAAACGCCCAGAATGGCACTCATTCTGGCGTTTAACGCCCAATTGGCACCCCTTTTGGGTGTTTAACGCCCAGCCAGGTGCCCTGGCTGGCGTTAAACGCCAGAAATTCTTCCTCACTGGGCGTTTTTCTGAACGCCCAGGATGCTGCACACCTGGCGTTAAACGCCCAGAATGGTGCCCATTCTGGCGTTTAACGCCCAAAATGGCACCATTCCTGGCGTTAAACGCCCAGAATGATACCATTCTGGCGTTTAACGCCCAAAATGCACCTTACTGGCGTTTTTTCGCCAGTAAGCTCATTTTCTCTGCTTTTTGAGCTGACATAAATTTTTGCATTTTCAAAGGCATTGAGTCTGAACTCCTCTAGCTCATTTAACTGGAGCAATCTTTTTTCACCAGCTAACTGTGCATCCATGTTTAGGAATCTGGTTGCCTAGTAGGCTTTATGTTCCAGTTCCACAGGCAAATGACAGGCCTTCCCATATACCAGTTGGTATGGAGAGGTTCCTATAGGAGTCTTGAATGCTGTTCTGTATGCCCACAGAGCATCATCCAAGCTCTTTGCCCAATCCTTTCTTCGGGCTATCACAGTCCGTTCCAGGATTCTTTTTAGCTCTCTGTTAGAGACCTCAGCTTGCCCATTTGTATGTGGATGATACGGAGTTGCCACTTTGTGGCTAATTCCATACCTAACCATAGCAAGGTGTAGCTGTTTATTGCAGAAATGAGTGCCCCAGTCACTGATTAGCACTCTGGGGACGCCAAACCTGCTGAAAATGTTTTTCTGGAGGAATTTCAGTACGGTCTTGGTATCATTAGTGGGTGTAGCAATTGCTTCCACCCACTTAGACACATAGTCCACTGCCACCAGAATGTAAGAGTTTGAGTATGATGGTGGGAATGGCCCCATGAAGTCA
>NC_029780.3:90739417-90739840 GCF_000817695.3 Arachis duranensis
ATGTCCCCCATACTGTGATCCATGGCAATGCCATAGGATCCTTTGTGCTTCCTCTCTGGGTACACATCTGCGGATCATTCCGTCTGCACATCTCTTAAAGAGATATGGCTCATCCCATAGGTAGTACTTGGCATCTGAAATTGATTTCTTTCTTTGCACCCTGCTGTACTCCTTGGGTATGAACCTCACAGCTTTGTAATTTGCAATATCTGCAAACCATGGAGCTTCCTGAATGGCAAATAGTTGCTCATCTGGGAAAGTCTCAGAGATCTCAGTAGAAGGGAGGGACGCCCCAGCTACTGGTTCTATTCGGGACAGATGATCAGCTACTTGGTTCTCTGTCCCTTTCTGTCTCTTATTTCTATATCAAACTCTTGCAGAAGCAACACCCATCTTATAAGCCTGGGTTTTGAATCCTGCTTT
>NC_029780.3:90739940-90740332 GCF_000817695.3 Arachis duranensis
CATCAAACTAATTCAACTAGTTTCAATGATAAATTTCGAAATCCTGTACTTCTTGTTCTTTTGTGATTAAAGCATTTTTCCATTTAAGAGAGGTGATGGATTCATAGGACATTCATAGCTTTAAGGCATAAAATTTCAATTTTATTAATTATGAATTAAGAACAAGACTCAAAAATAGATATAAGATGAAACCAAAAAAATAAAAATAGAGAATAAAAAGAAAAAGAAAAAACGCAAACATAGGCTCCTACTGATAGAGGTTTTCACAGAGTTAGGACTCAACAACCTTGATTTTGAGAAGTGGATGCTCCCTCAAATTGAGGGGAGAACTTTTGGCATTTCAACTCTTGAAGTTCACGCCCCTGCTTCTCTTGTTCCTTCAGCAATTTGCA
>NC_029780.3:90748680-90752725 GCF_000817695.3 Arachis duranensis
CGCCGGTTTGGGCCATCAAATCTTGGGCAAAGTATGGACTATCATATATTGCTGGAAAGCCCAGGATGTCTACTTTCCAACGCCGTTGAGAGCGCGCCAATTGGGCTTCTGTAGCTCCAGAAAATCCACTTCGAGTGCAGGAAGGTCAGAATCCAACAGCATCTGCAGTCCTTTTTGGTCTCGGAATCAGATTTTTGCTCAGGACCCTCAATTTCAGCCAGAAAATACCTGAAATCACAGAAAAACACACAAACTCATAGTAAAGTCCAGAAAAGTGAATTTTAGCTAAAAACTAATAAAAATATACTAAAAACTAACTAGATTATACTAAAAACATACTAAAAACAATGCCAAAAAGCATACAAATTATCCGCTCATCAAGCGTCTTTATCAAACTTCTCCCGATTACACTTCTCTCCGTATTTTTTGTTATGTTTGTTTTATCCTTCTTCAGCCTCATGAACACTATAAGCTAGAACCTCGGGCTCGCATTTGTTGTTTTTTTTGTTATGGTTCTGAACATAAGGGTTATCGTTTTTGGGATCCTATCTCTCGACGCATTCGTATATCTCGTCATGTTGTCTTTTGAGAGCATTACATGTTCTCTAGGTTTTCCTCTTTTGAGTCCATTCCTTCTACTCTGTCACCATTTTTTACTAATCCCAATGTTCATCTCTTTCCTAGTGATGATACTACAGGGTCTACCTCCAGTCCATCCCTCGAGGCCGCTCCTCTTCCATCTTTTCCATCTCTCGATGATTCCAGACTGGACGATGCTTCTGTTCCTGCTGTCATGTCTCCTTCCTTCACTCATTCTTCTAGGATAAGAAATCAACCTCCTCATCTTTTTTATTATCACTATTTTTCTACTATTCTTCATCATCATGAACCTCGGTCATTCTAAGAAGGCTCTACCAATCCACATTGGCAGCAAGCATTGTAGGAAGAAATTCAGGCACTTGAAAAAGCACACACTTGGGATTTGGTTGATCCTCATTCTGATCAAGAAGTTGTGGGTAGTAGATGGATATACAAGATCAAGACTCGCTTTGATGGTTCTATTGATTGTTAAAAGGCACGATTGGTTACTCAAAGTTGTACACAAGAGTATGGTATTGATTATGAAGAGACTTTTGCTCATATCGCTCGTCTCACGTCTGTTCGAGCTCTCCTTGTCATTGCTACGATTAAAAAATGGTCTCTCACTCAGATGGATGTAAAGAATTCATTTCTTAATGGGGATTTGAAAAAGAAAGTCTATATGAAACTGCCTCCCGGATATCCTTGTCCTTCTAGTAAGGTCTGTCTCCTTCGCAAGGCATTTTATGGACCTAAGCAAGCTTCTCGTGAATGGTTTGACAAGTTCAGCACTACCATATGCAATCTTGGTTTCACTTGCATCCCTCATGAGAATACTCTGTTCATTCGTAAAAGCAAACATGGAGTTGTTCTTCTACTTTTGTATGTTGATAATATGATCATTACTGGATATGATGTTGATGGTATCTCTGATCTCAAGGCGTCCCTTCACCGTACTTTTGAGATGAAAGATCTTAGTTCTCTCAGCTATTTTCTTGGTCTAGAAGTCATATCCATTGATGATGGCATCTATCTATCTCTCAAGCTAAATATACTTCAGATCTTCTTGCTCGAGCCAGAGTTACAGATAGTGGCACTAAGTCTACTCCTCTTGAGCCTAATGTTCGATTTACTCCTATGGATGGCACTGTTTTAGATAATCCTAATCTTTATCGATAATTAGTTGGAGGACTCGTCTACTTAACTATCACTCGATCAGATATCGCCTATCTGGTTCATGTTCTTAGCCAGTTATTGCAGCTCCTCGTACTACTCACTATGCGGCAATTCATTGAATTCTCTTCTATATCAAAGGCACCCTATTCCATGGCCTTTATTTTTCTACCCATTTATCTGTATCCCTTCAAGCATACTCAGATGTTGATTGGACTGGTGATCCCACTAATCGTGGTTCCACTATTGGTTATTGTTGTTTCTTGGAGACTCTCTCATTTTCTGGCGAGCTAAGACGCAAACATTCACTACTCGATCAAGCACAGAAGTTGAATACTATGCTCTCGTTGACACTACTACTGAAGTTATCTCAATTTGTTGGCTGCTCGAAGACTTGGGTGCTCCTCAGTCATCTCCAACTGATATTTTTTGTGACAACCGTAGTAATATTTAGATACCCATAATGATGTATTTCATGAACACACAAAACACATTGAGATCGATTGTCACTTTGTTCGGCAACATATTCTTATTGATGTTGTTTGTCTCATCGCTATTGGAACACTGGATCATACTACTGATATTTTCACAAAGGCTCATCATTCGACTCATTTCCGGATTTTGTTATCCAAACTCAAGATAGTATCCTTAACTCCCACTTGAGTTTGAGGAAGGATGTTAAGAGAATAATTAGAATCAAATTGGATCAATTAGTATCATTTTTATTTATATAACGTATCTGTACATTAATTGTAAGATTTTATACTTTTATTATTTTGACTCTTCTAGCAATTATATATACCCTTTATATATTATACTTTTCCTAACACTGAATAATATAAAAAATACTTTCTTTAGATTTCTCTCTTATTTCTAACATATTCGAAATTCCGCACAGGACGGCGGACCAATTAGTTATCTTAGCTTTTGTTGCCTAAGTGCATTGGTAACATTAGAAGAACTCAACCAGTTAGTGATAATAATTTTGGCCAAAAGTTGAATGTAAGATATTAGAGTTTTGTACCTACTATAGTGAGTAGATAATCACTTCATTCAAATGATTCAAGGCCTGATGCATATATGTAACGGTCAATAATGTTTTAAAAAAAATATCATATGTATTTAAAAGGTTAAATAGGATTTTGGTCTTTAAGATATAGACTAATTTTTTTTGTTTTCAATTTTTTTTATACAAAATCGTTTCTAAGATTTAAAATCAAATTTTAAAATTGTCATTTTTACATAAATCTTAAAATTTTGAATCAAATTACCCATAACAAAAAAAATTATAAAATAAAAAAAAGAGTATTTCTACTCCTAGAAGAATGGAAGAAGAAGGAGAAGGAAAGAAGAAGAAGAAACTATACACGATTCACCTTTGCTTCCACTTTTGCCGTTAAAAATTTAGAACCAAGTTAAACTTTAGAGACAATTTTAAAACCAAGTTAAATGGTGTGCAAAATTGTGAACAATACTTTTCACAACTCTCATAATCCCCGGTAATGAACCCCAAAAACTTGGTGTTCAATACCAATGGCATAAACACAACTTCGCACAACTAACCAGCAAGTGCACTGGGTTGTCCAAGTAATAAACCTTACGCGAGTAAGGGTCGATCCCACGGAGATTGTTGGTATGAAGCAAGCTATGGTCATCTTGTAAATCTTAGTCAGGCAAACTCAAATGGATATGGTGATATACGAATAAAGCATAAAGATAAAGATAGAGATACTTATGTAATTCATTGGTGGGAATTTCAGATAAGCGCATGAAGATGCTTGGTCCCTTCCGTCTCTCTGCTTTCCTACTGTCTTCATCCAATCCTTCTTACTCCTTTCCATGGCAAGCTTAAGCAAGGGTTTCACCGTTGTCAGTGGCTACCTCCCATCCTCTCAGTGGAAATGTTCAACGCACCCTGTCACGGCACGGCTATCCATCTGTCGGTTCTCAATCAGGCCGGAATAGAATCCAGTGATTCTTTTGCGTCTGTCACTAACGCCCCGCCCTCAGGAGTTTGAAGCACGTCACAGTCATTCAATCATTGAATCCTACTCAGAATACCACAGACAAGGTTAGACCTTCCGGATTCTCTTGAATGCCGCCATCAGTTCTAGCCTATACCACGAAGACTCTGATCCCACGGAATGGTTGGCTCGGTTGTCAGGCGAGCACTCAGTTGTCAGGCGATCAACCATGCATCGTGTAATCAGGAATCCAAGAGATATTCACCCAATCAAAGGTAGAACGGAGGTGGTTGTCAGACACACGTTCATAGGTGAGAATGATGATGAGT
>NC_029780.3:90753704-90754650 GCF_000817695.3 Arachis duranensis
TTAGAATCCAGATAGTGTTATTGATTCTCCTAGTTAAGTATGATGATTCTTGAATATAGCTACTTATTGAGTCTTGGCTGTGGCCCAAAGCACTCTGTCTTCCAGTATTACCACCGGATACATACATGCCACAGACACATAACTGGCTGAACCTTTTCAGATTGTGACTCAGCTTTGCTAGAGTCCCCAACTAGAGGTATCCAGGGTTCTTAAGCACACTCTTTTTGCCTTGGATCACAACTTTATTATTATTTTTTTTCTCTCTTTTTTTTTCGTTTTTTTTCTTTTTTTTGTTTTTCTCCTTTCTCTCTCTTTTTTTTTTGTATTCACTGCTTTTTCTTGCTCCAAGAATCATTTTTATAATTTTTCAGATCCTCAGTAACATGTCTCCTTTTTCATCATTCTTTCAAGAGCCAACATTCATGAACCACAAATTCAAAAGACATATGCACTGTTTAAGCATACATTCAGAAAATAGAAGTGTTGCCACCACATCAAAATAATCAAACTGTTATAAAATTCAAAATTCATGCAATTCTTTCCTTTTTCAATTAAGAACATTTTTTCATTCAAGAAAGGTGATGGATTCATAGGACATTCATAACTTTTAGGCATAGACACTAAGACACTAATGATCACAAGACACAAACATAGATAAACATAAGCACTAAAATTCGAAAAACAGAAAATAAAACTCAGTTCTCCTAGGGAGGTGTTCAGTTGCTCCCAATAGTTTTGTGGAGGAAAGTGCATCCCTTGAGGAATCTCAGGGACCTCATGATGAGTGGGATCTCTTGTGTGCTCCATCCTCTTCTTAGTGATGGGCTTGTCCTTATAATTGGGGATGTCTTCCTCTATGTCAACTCCAACTGAATAACAGAGGTGACAAATGAGATGAGGAAAGGCTAACCTTGCCAAGGTAGAGGACTTGTCCGCCACCTTATAG
>NC_029780.3:90755042-90756580 GCF_000817695.3 Arachis duranensis
TCTTGGTGATCCATGCATTGGCATAGAACTCTTGAACCATTAAGATTCCGACTTGTTGAATGGGGTTGGTAAGAACTTCCCAACCTCTTCTTCGGATCTCATGTCGGATCTCCGGATATTCACTCTTTTTGAGTGAAAAAGGGACCTCGGGGATCACCTTCTTCAAGGCCACAACTTCATAGAAGTGGTCTTGATGCACCCTTGAGATGAATCTCTCCATCTCCCATGACTCGGAGGTGGAAGCTTTTGCCTTCCATTTCCTCTTTCTAGAGGTTTCTCCGGCCTTGGATGCCATAAATGGTTATGGAAAAACAAAAAGCAATGCTTTTACCACCCCAAACTTAAAAGGTTTGCTCGTTCTCGAGCAAAAGAAGAAAGAAGAGAGTAGAAGAAGAAGAAATGAGGAAGAAGGGAATGGCTTTGTGTTCGGCCAAAAAGGGGAAGAAGTGGTGTTTAGGTTGTGTGAAAATGAAGGAGTGAAGAAGGGTTTATATAGTAAATGGGGGCTCATGGTTCGGTCATGTATGGGTGGGTTTGGGAGAGAAAGTGGTTTGAATTTGAAGGGTGAGGTAGGTGGAGTTTTATGAAGGATGGATGTGAGTGGTGAAGAGAAAGATGGGATTGGATAGGTGAAGGGTTTTTTTTTGGGGAAGAGGTGTTGAGGTGATTGGTGAAGAAGAGAGAGAGTGGTGGGGTAGGTGGGGATCCTGTGGGGTCCACAGATCCTGAGGTGTCAAGGAAAAGTCATCCCTGCACCAAATGGCATGCAAAATTACGTTTTTAGCCAATTCTGGCGTTAAACGCCAGGCTGGTGCCCATTTCTGGCGTTTAACACCAAGTTCTTGCCCTTTTCTGGCGTTTAACGCCAGTCTGGTGCCCCTTTCTGGCGTTAAACGCCCAGAATGGTGCCAGACTGGGCGTTAAACGCCCAACAGCTAGCCTTACTGGCGTTTAAACGCCAGCACGCTCTCCTCCAGGGTGTGCTATTTTTCTTTCTGCTTTTCATTCTGTTTTTGCTTTTTTAATTATTTTTGTGACTTCTCATGATCATCAACCTACAAAAACATAAAATAACAAAGGAAAATAGATAAAATATAACATTGGGTTGCCTCCCAACAAGCGCTTCTTTAATGTCAGTAGCTTGACAGAGGGCTCTCATGGAGCCTCAGAGATACTTAGAGTAATGTTGGAACCTCCCAACACCAAACTTAGAGTTTGAATGTGGGGGTTCAACACCAAACTTAGAAGTTGGTTGTGGCCTCCCAACACCAAACTTAGAGTTTGACTGTGGGGGCTCTGTTTGGCTCTGTTTTGAGAGAAGCTCTTCATGCTTCCTCTCCATGATGACAGAGGAATATCCTTGAGCCTCAAACACAAGGGATTCTTCATTCACTTGAATGATCAGTTCTCCTCTATCAACATCAATCACAGCCTTTGCTGTGGCTAGGAAGGGTCTGCCTAGGATGATGGATTCATCCATGCACTTCCCAATCTCTAGGACTATGAAATCAGCAGGGATGTAATGGTCTTCAACTTTG
>NC_029780.3:90756610-90757642 GCF_000817695.3 Arachis duranensis
TGAGTTGTCTGCCATCTCTAGTGAGATTTTTGCAGCTTGCACCTCAGAGATCCTTAGCTTCTCCTTTACAGAGAGAGGCATGAGGTTTACACTTGACCCTAAGTCACACAAGGCCTTCTTGAAGGTCATGGTGCCTATGGTACAAGGTATTGAAAACTTCCCAGGATCCTGTCTCTTTTGAGGCAGTTTCTGCCTAGACAAGTTATCTAGTTCCTTGGTGAGCAAAGGGGATTCATCCTTCCAAGTCTCATTTCCAAATAACTTGTCATTTAGCTTCATGATTGCTCCAAGGTATTTAGCAACTTGCTCTTCAGTGACATACTCATCCTCTTCAAAGGAAGAATACTCATCAGAGCTCATAAATGGCAGAAGTAAATTCAATGGAATCTCTATGGTCTCATTTTGAGCCTCAGATTCCCATGGTTCCTCATTGGGGAACTCATTGGAGGCCAGTGGACGCCCATTGAGGTCTTCCTTAGTGGCGTTCACTGCCTCTTCCTCCTCTCCAAATTCGGCCATGCTGATGGCCTTGCACTCTCCTTTTGGATTTTCTTCTGTATTGCTTGGAAGAGTACTAGGAGGGAGTTCAGTAACTTTCTTGCTTAGCTGACCCACTTGTCCTTCCAAGTTTCTAATGGAGGGCCTTGTTTCAGTCATGAAACTTTGAGTGGTTTTGATTAGATCAGAGACCATGGTTGCTAAGTCAGAAGTGTTCTGCTTAGAACTCTCTGTCTGTTGCTGAGAAGATGATGGAAAAGGCTTGCTATTGCTAAACCTGTTTCTTCCACCATTATTATTGTTGAAACCTTGTTGAGGTCTCTGTTGGTCCTTCCATGAGAGATTTGGATGATTTCTCCATGAAGGATTGTAGGTGTTTCCATAGGGTTCTCCCATGTAATTTACCTCTTCCATTGAAGGGTTCTCAGGATCATAAGCTTCTTCCTCAGATGAAGCTTCCTTAGTACTGCTTGGTGCATTTTGCATTCCAGACAGACTTTGAGAAATCATATTGACTTGTTGAGTCAATATTTA
>NC_029780.3:90757782-90758920 GCF_000817695.3 Arachis duranensis
TACATGAATTGGTTATTTGCAACCATTTCAATCAGTTCTTGAGCTTCCGCAGGCATTTTCTTCAGATGAAGAGAGCCTCCAGCAGAACTATCCAATGATATCTTGGTCAGTTCAGATAGACCATCATAGAAGATACTTATGATGCTCCATTCAGAAAGCATATTAGTGGGACACTTTCTGATTAATTGTTTGTTTCTTTCCCAAGCTTCATAGATGGATTCTCCTTCCTTCTGTCTGAAGGTTTGGACTTCCACTCTAAGCTTACTCAATTTTTGAGGTGGAAAGAACTTTGCCAAGAAGGCATTGACTAGCTTTTCCCAAGAGTCCAAACTTTCTTTAGGTTGAGAGTCCAACCATGTCCTAGCTCTGTCTCTTACAGCAAAAGGGAATAGCATGAGTCTGTAGACCTCAGGGTCTACCCCATTAGTCTTGACAGTGTCACAGATTTGCAAGAATTCAGCTAAGAACTGATGAGGATCTTCCAATGGAAGTCCATGGAACTTGCAATTCTGTTGCATTAGAGAAACTAATTGAGGCTTAAGCTCAAAGTTGTTTGCTCCAATGGCAGGGATAGAGATGCTTCTCCCATAGAAGTCGGGAGTAGGTGCAGTAAAGTCACCCAGCACCTTCCTTGCATTGTTGGCATTGTTGTTGTTTTCGGCTTCCATGGGTTCTTCTTCTTTGAAGATCTCTGTTAGGTCCTCTACAGAGAGTTGTGCCTTGGCTTCTCTTAGCTTTCTCTTCAAGGTCCGTTCAGGTTCAGGATCAGCCTCAACAAGAATGTTTTTGTCCTTGCTCCTGCTCATATGAAAGAGAAGAGAACAAAGAAAGTGTGGAATCCTCTATGTCACAGTATAGAGATTCCTTAAGGAGTCAGAGGAAAAGAAAAATGGAAGACAGAGGTAGAAAATTCGAACTTATCAAGAAAGATGGAGTTCGAATTGTGTATTAAAGAGTAGTGTTAGGCCATAAACAGAAGGATGTGAGAAGAGGGGAAGAAATTTTCGAAAATTAAGTAAAGGATTTTAAAAACATTTTGAAAAACTTTAGTTGATTTTCGAAAACCAAGAGTGGAAAAGAAATCAAGTGATTTTTGAAAAAGAATTTGAAATTAGAAATCAAAAAGATTTGATTGAAA
>NC_029780.3:90760807-90761741 GCF_000817695.3 Arachis duranensis
AGCAGAGCTCCACACCTTAATCTATGGTGTGTAGAAACTCCACCGTTGAAAATACATAAGAACAAGGTCTAGGCATGGCCGTGAGGCCAGCCTCCCAATGATCTAAGATAGCATAAGAATGAAGATAGCTACCAAAGTCCCAATGATCTAAGAACTAGATGTCCAAAGATTTAAAATACAATAGTAAAAGGTCCTACTTATAGAGAACTAGTAGCCTAAGATTTACAGAGATGAGTAAATGACATAAAAATCCACTTCCGGGCCCACTTGGTCTGTGCTTGGGCTGAGCAATGAAGCATTTTCATGTAGAGACTCTTCTTGGAGTTAAACGCCAGCTTTTGTGCCAGTTTGGGCGTTTAACTCCCATTTTGGTGCCAGTTCCGGCGTTTAACGCTAGAAAATCTGAAGGTGACCTTGAACGCCGGTTTGGGCCATCAAATCTTGGGCAAAGTATGAACTATCATATATTGCTGGAAAGCCCAGGATGTCTACTTTCCAACGCCGTTGAGAGCGCGCCAATTGGGCTTCTGTAGCTCTAGAAAATCCACTTCGAGTGCAGGGAGGTCAGAATCCAACAGCATCTGTAGTCCTTTTCAGTCTCTGAATCAGATTTTTGCGCAGGTCCCTCAATTTCAGCCAGAAAATACCTGAAATCACAGAAAAACATACAAACTCATAGTAAAGTCTAGAAAAGTGAATTTTAACTAAAAACTAATAAAAATATACTAAAAACTAACTAGAACATACTAAAAACATACTAAAAACAATGTCAAAAAGCGTACAAATTATCCGCTCATCATTAAACCTTAAAAAAAAATTTTATATGCAAAAAAAGGTTGAAGACAAAAAAAAATTTCGGCCTATACAAGAACTAAAATCATACTTAACCTATCTTAAAATCAATTACTAAAATTAATTATTAAGTATTTATTTA
>NC_029780.3:90761763-90766249 GCF_000817695.3 Arachis duranensis
TATCTGTCCTTTTTAACTTTTGTAGACAGAATCCCTACACCTTTCTTCCATTGCCTTGCTGTCCTCTACATTGCTGCAGCATCGTCACTCATTCTCCGTTGTGTTATCACTCATCAATCACTTCCCTGGACTTCCGTTTTGCTGGTTGCAGTCGCCATCGCCATATCTGTCGCCTTCACAGGAACAGGTGGGTTCACTGTCCCTGGTGTATATCCACAATGTGTTAAATTTTGTGATTTGTAACTATTAATTAGTTATTATTAATATTTTTATTAGTGTGAAATTTTATTCAATAATATAGAATTATTTACTTTTTTTTAGCTAGTTAAGTGATGGTCAAATTTTAATAAAAATGTTAATCCCTAAATTTTTTTGTATATTCACTTCTGCCTGTTCTTTTATTTTACTAATGTGATATTTTTTCCAAAACTTATTATAAATGTTTTTATTTTGAAACTATTATCTAAATGCTAGTTTTTAGTTAGGATGACATTTAATATGCTATTTTATATTATAATTAATTATAATAATGTAAAGAAACATTTAAATAATTAATTTTAAAAGAGTGATATTTTGATAGTAAATTTTAAAAAGGCGATCCATTAATAGAAAAAGTTTATTTCTCCTGTATTAATAGTCTTTTTTAAAAGGCTTTTAATTAGTTTTCTTGTTATTAGTTTTTTAATAACAATATTATATTTAATTTAAGAGATAAATGATTGTGATGTAATAGATAAATAATCTAACAGTTCTGCCTAAATTGGAAATCAAAGTATTGCTATACAAAAAATCTCTTGTATTATTATTAGACTAAAAGAT
This sequence comes from Arachis duranensis, assembly GCF_000817695.3. Lineage (NCBI taxonomy): Eukaryota > Viridiplantae > Streptophyta > Magnoliopsida > Fabales > Fabaceae > Arachis > Arachis duranensis. The sequence continues at coordinate 90,762,583 of NC_029780.3, forward strand.
AAATAGGTCCCTGACCTTTTAAAACGGGGACATTTTTGTCCCTCAAGATTGGAAAATATATTTCGATCCCCCACGTTTTAAAACGGGAGACAATTATACCCTTCCGTCCGTTTTGGGCAAAAAACGGTAACGGAGCTGGCTGACATGGAGGGGCAGTGAATGACGTGGCCGTTACGGTCGCTGAGGTGGCTTGGGACGAAATTTAAGTGGACAAATTCGTCCCTAAAGTGCCAAACGACGCCGTTTCCATCACTGAGCCCTATTTCATCCAAACGCAAGGTGAAACTCATGGCCGCTGCTTGTGCGATCGTCCATGATGAGCGAGGGGGTTCTTCATGCACAAGACCTGGACGAGGATCTTCATGCGCTGTTGCAGGAGGTCGTGATCCAGATGGGGTTGCGCCGAAGTGCTTCTGCGGCGTTTATGCCATTCTTTACAAGTCAAGAACAGCATCTAATCCCAATAGGATGTTTTTCGGTTGTCCCTTCTTCAAGGTGAGCAATTATTTTGTATAGCAATTGGATGAGAGTGTTCTGTGTCTAATTATGTTGTTATCTGAAAAATTGCTCCAGGTTAAAGAACGGTGTTGCCGGTATTTTGTTTGGCTTGATGAACACTTGAAAAAAATTAGGGCCATGGAGTCTGAAGCATTGGGTGCTGTAGATGATGTTGGAGGTGTAGACATTGAAGATCAAGTGCTGCGAAGTCAGGAATTAGAAAAAAAAATTTAACTGGTGCGAAGCCATGAACTGGAGAAAAAAATGAAAGAGTTGGAGAGGAAACTATTATGTACGGAGAAGGAGAAAAAAATGAGTATGTGGCAGATTGCTTTGATTAGTGTAGTTTTTCTTGTTGCTGTATGTTTCTTAAAGTGGTGAGGATGATGAGTTGATGTACATTGTTGATGATGTAATGAAAATTGTCATTGTTGGCTATTCAATGAAAATTGCCATTGTTGAAGAAAAAATAAGGTAATAATTCTGTGAATCAGCTATTATATAAGATAGTAATTCTGCATATATTATGAACAAAATATGAACAACATTGTATCTGTCTTAATCCAAAATATAAACAAGTTTGTCACAAAATAACAAAACATCTGGTTGGCATATAAACAAGTTTGCCAAACTACAATAAGTAGACAGTGTTGTTTAATTCATACGTAAGACTATGACAAAAAATAGAAATTCATTCAGTGGTGTTCAGTTCTTATGATTCTTGGATCCAGCAGTTGGGATGAAATTTATTCCTATGGCCTCACTGCCAACGACTTTGAAGGTCTCCTCTGATGTAGCGACACTGGCACTGGTGCTTTGAGTCTGGGTGGTATCCGAGGGTGGAGTTGGAGGTGGATTTGCACTTGCTTGGGGCCTTCTGATTGTCTGCTTGGGTCTGAATTTGGAGGCAGCAGCTGGGGTTTTGGTTTGACCCATTCTTGGCAGCTGGGATGGAGACCTGAATGGAGTTTGGACTGGAGCGAATGGTGTTATTGCTGCAGCATTCTGGCTCATGTCATGATTCTGCAAAAGTAACGGAATTAGTGAGTTGTTCAAATGCATTGACATGAATAAAGTGATTGTGATTATGAGTGCATTATTTAGGGTGTGGGAGGTTTACTGTAGGCTTCTCTTGCACAGCACTATTCTCAGCCAAACTTTCAGTCTGTGTCTGGCTTTGATCCTATGCAACATAGTTCAAACAAGGAAACAACATGGACAATTTAGTCCTTAAAAAAAGTTAAAAGGACATCTTAACCACTGACAAAATTTAAAATGTACAGATCGATCCTAAACAATAACAGGGATACCTCTGGTTGAGGGGCTGATTGTGATAGGGGAAGCTGCTCCAAGGGTTGTGTGTTTGCATCAGTCTTCTTAGATTTTTTCTTTTTTGGTTTCCAATTTGGGTTGCTTGGTGCTCCCTTACATGTCTTGTAGTTGTGGCCTTTCTCATTGCACTTGCTACATGTCACTTGGAAGCTTCTCTTGAGCTTGTCACCCTGAATATGAGCCTCAGCAGGATCCTTGTTGCGATTGTGCACTTTAGGCCTCCCAATAGGTCGCTTGATGGGTGGTGGAGCAGGCCTCAGCTGGTCAGTGGTTACCCAAAATTCCTCACTTGGTACTGGTTTTATGCAATGTGCATATGTCTTGTGAATAGATTCCATACATAACCAGGGATGCACATAATCATCTACCTGGTCATGCCTCTTTCTAATTGCAGCAATACCGTGAATGCATGGCATGCCTGAAATAAAACCACATACCACATTACCTAGCATTATATTAGATCAGCCCTAAAATCATTCAGAACATATTATCTAGCAATATATTACATCATCACTAAAAGCATTCAAAACACATATAATACCTAGCACTATATTAGAGTAGCCCTAAAATCATTCAAAACATATTACCTAGCATTATATTAGATCAGCATTACAAAAAATCACTGAAATTTAAAGATATACCGGTCAGTTGCCAAACATTGCATGAACAAGTGTGTTTGATCAAATCCACATCTACTTTGGTTTGCTTTCTGCTAACTTGAAATCTCTTTCATTCGTTATCTCCCACCCATTCAGCAATCCACCTGCTGCTGGGTTTTATCAGCCTCTGCAACCTTTTCTCCTGAACGGGTGCAAGCTTTTCACTATGGTTCTCTAACAGCCTAATATGCTTGGTCATTCTCCGCATTAGGTAGCACCTAATTTCCTCACACATAGTCAAAACTGGCTTCATTCTGTACTTAACGACTTTTGAATTAAATACCTCGCACATGTTGTTAGTCAGGTTATCCACCTTGGGGCCATGACTGAAGAAAGCCTTAACCCAAGTGGCTGGTTCAAACCTCATCAGATATTCCCATGCTGCCTTATTCACCCCCTTCAGCTTCTCCATGGTCTCTTTGAACTCTGGTTCAGCGGTGCATGGTGCACGAAATTGTAATCACACTTTTGCAACCCCGCACAACTAACAAGCAAGTGCACTGGGTCGTCCAAGTAATACCTTACGTGAGTAAGGGTCGATCCCACGGAGATTGTCGGCTTGAAGCAAGCTATAGTTATCTTGTAAATCTTAGTCAGGATATCAATAATTATCAAGGTTTGATTGTGAAAAGCAAAAGAACATGAAATAAGTACTTGTTTTGCAGTAAGCCGGAATAGAATCTAGTGATTCTTTTGCGTCTGTCACTAACGCCTCGCCTTCAGGAGTTTGAAGCTCGTCACAGTCATTCAATCATTGAATCCTACTCAGAATACCACAGACAAGGTTTAGACCTTCCGGATTCTCTTGAATGCCGCCATCAGTTCTAGCTTATACCACGAAGATTCTGATTAAAGAATCCAAGAGATATCTACTCAATCTAAGGTAGAACGGAGGTGATTGTCAGGCACACGTTCATAGTTGAGAATGATGATGAGTGTCACGGATCATCACATTCATCCGGTTTAAGAACAAGTAATATCTTAGAACGGAAGCAAGCATGATTGAATGAAAAACAGTAGTAATTGCATTAATCCATCAAGACACAGCAGAGCTCCTCACCCCCAACCATGGGGTTTAGAGACTCATGCCGTAGAAGGTACACAAAGAAACGTGTAAAAATTCATGAGGTACAGATACAATGTCAAAAGATCCTATTAATAGTAAGCTAGTAACCTAA
>NC_029780.3:90766338-90769393 GCF_000817695.3 Arachis duranensis
CCACTTGGTGTGTGCTTGGGCTGAGCATTGAAGCTTTCATGTGTAGAGACTTTTTCTGGAGTTAAACGCCAGCTTTCATGCCAGTTTGGGCGTTTAACTCCAATTTTTATGCCAGTTCCAGCGTTAAACGCTGGAAATTCTGAGGCTGATTTGCAACGCCGGTTTGGGCCATCAAATCTCAGGCAAAGTATGGACTATTATACATTGCTGGAAAGCCCAGGATGTCTACTTTCCAATGCCGTTGAGAGCGCGCCAATTGGACTTTTGTATCTCCAGAAAATCCACTTCGAGTGCAGGGAGGTCAGAATCCAACAGCATCTGCAGTCCTTTTCAGTCTCTGAATCAGATTTTTGCTCAGGTCCCTCAATTTCTGCCAAAAAATACCTGAAATTACAGAAAAACACACAAACTCATAGTAAAGTCCAGAAAAATGAATTTTAACTAAAAACTAATAATAGTATACTAAAAACTAACTAAATTATACTAAAAACACACTAAAAACAATGCCAAAAAGCGTATAAATTATCCGCTCATCACAACACCAAACTTAAATTGTTGCTTGTCCCCAAAAAACTGAAAATCAAAGTAGGATGAAAAGAAGAGAATATACTATAGACTCCAAAATATCAAGGGAACTTAGCTCCAATTAGATGAGCGGGACTAGTAGCTTTTTGCTTCCGAACAGTTTTGGCATCTCACTTTATCCTTTGCAGTTCAGAATGATTGGCATCTATAGGAACTCAGAACTCAGATAGTGTTATTGATTCTCCTAGTGGAGTATAATGATTCTTGAACATAGCTAGTGTATGAGTCTTGGCTGTGGCCCAAAGCACTCTGTCTTCCAGTATTACCACCGGATACATACATGCCACAGACACATAATTGGGTGAACCTTTTCAGATTGTGACTCAGCTTTGCTAGAGTCCCCAATTAGAGGTGTCCAGGGTTCTTAAGCACACTCTTTTTGCCTTGGATCACAACTTTATTTCTTTCTTTTTCTCTCTCTTTTTTTTCTTTTTCTCTTTCTTTTTCTTTCTTCTCTCTTTTTTTTTCAAAATTTTTTTTTGTATTCTGCTTTTTCTTGCTTCAAGAATCAATCTGATGATTTTTCAGATCCTCAATAACAGTTCTCTTTTTCCCTCATTCTTTCAAGAGCCAACAAAATAACAGTTCTCTTTTTCCTCATTCTTTCAAGAGCCAACAATTTTAACATTCTTAAAACAACAAATTCAAAATAGATATGCACTGTTCAAGCATTCATTCAGAAAACAAAAAGTATTGTCACCACATCAAACTAATTCAACTAGTTTCAATGATAAATTTTGAAATCCTGTACTTCTTGTTCTTTTGTGATTAAAGCATTTTTCATTTAAGAGATGTGATGGATTCATAGGACATTCATAGCTTTAAGGCATAAACTTTAAATTTTATTAATTATGAATTAAGAAAAAGACTCAAAAATAGAAAACAAACAAAAATTTAAATAGGCTCCTAATGATAGAGGATGTCACAGAGTTAGGACTCAACAACCTTGATTTTGAGAAGTGGATGCTCCCTCAAATTGAGGGGAGAACTTTTGGCATTTCAACTCTTGAAGTTCACGCCCCTGCTTCTCTTGTTCCTTCAGCAATTTGCAGAGCATGCAGAGTTTGGCTTCAGTGGAATTCTTGTTTGCAATTGTGTAGATCTCACAAGCAATCACATGATGAACATCCACTTCTTTTCCAAGCATAATGCAATGAATCATCACTGCTCTCTTGATAGTGACCTTAGAACGGTTGCTAGTGGGCAGTATGGAACGCCCAATAAAGTCTAGCCAACCTCTTGCAATTGGTTTGAGGTCTCCCCTCTTGAGTTGGTTTGGGACACCCTTTGAATTGGTTATCCACTTAGTTCCAGGGAGGCATATTCCTCTAGAACTTGATCCAACCCTTTATCTGCTCTCACCATTCTCCTATTAAAGGATTCAGGATCATCTTGCAGTTGAGGCAATTTGAAGATTTCTCTTATTTTGTCCAGATGAAAGTACATAACTTTCCCTCTGACCATGGTTCTGTAAGTATGGAAAGCAGTTCCAGTCATTCTCTGCTTATCTGTCAGCCACAGATTTGAGTAGAATTCCTGAACCATATTTCTTCCAACCTTTATCTCAGGATTGGTTAGAACTTCCCATCCTCTGTTTCGAATTTGCTCTTGGATCCCCGGATATTCATCTTCTTTCAGATCAAATTTAACTTCCGGGATCACTGACCTCAGACCCATTATTTTGTGATAATGGTCTTCATGTTCTTTGGTTAAGAACTTCTCTTGATTCCAAAGATTCTTTGGATTATTCTCTTTCTTTCCTCTTAAATTGGTTTGTTTTCCCTTAGGAGCCATGATCTTGATGAATCTTGGCTTTAGTGATCATGGAAAAGCACACCAAACTTAGAGGTTTGCTTGTCCTCAAGCAAAAGAAAGGAAGGAGGAGAGAGAGGAGAAGAGCAAATTCGAATGGTGTGGGGGAATGGTGAGGCCGAACGTGTTTTTATAAGGGGGGAAGGAGATTTCGAAAGAGATTGAATGGAGATTTGAGAAGATATGGAGAGAATATGAGAGAAGGGTGAGTTTTTGAATAAGATTTGGGATTGATTTGAGAGAGATTTGAAGAATGATTTTGATTTTTGAGGATTTGAAAGTGAATGATGAAAGGTTGAGATGGGTTTATGTAGAAAAGTATGGGTAAGAAAAGGAAAGATTGAAAAAAATTTGATTGGAAAACAAAATCTTGGTCCCCCACCTTTCTGGCGTTAAACGCCCAGAATGGCATCCATTTTGGCGTTTAACGCCCATTTGTTGCCCATTGTGGGCGTTTAACGCCCAGCCAGGTGCCCTGGCTGGTGTTAAACGCCAGAATTCCCTTTATCACTGGGCATTTTGCTAAACGCCCAGGATGCTGCACACCTGGCATTAAACGCCCAGAATGGTGCCCATTCTGGCGTTTAATGCCCAAAATGGCACCTTTACTGGCATTAAACGCCCAGAATGGTGCCCATTCTGGCGTTTAACGCCCAAA
>NC_029780.3:90770540-90771455 GCF_000817695.3 Arachis duranensis
TCTTTCTTTGCACTCTGCTGTACTCCTGGGGTATGAACCTCACAGCTTTATAATTTGCAATATCTGCAAACCATGGAGCTTCCTGAATGGCAAAGAGTTGCTCATCTGGGAAAGTCTCAGAGATCTCAGTAGAAGGGAGGGACGCCCCAGCTACTGGTTCTATTCGGGACAGATGATCAGCTACCTGGTTCTCTGTCCCTTTTCTGTCTCTTATTTCTATATCAAACTCTTGCAGAAGCAACACCCATCTTATTAGCCTGGGTTTTGAATCCTGCTTTGTGAGTAAGTATTTAAAAGCAGTATGGTCAGTGTACACAATCACTTTTGATCCTACTAAATAAGATCTGAACTTGTCAATGGCATAAACCACTGCAAGTAATTCTTTTTCTGTGGTTCTGTAATTCTTCTGTGCATCATTTAGAACACGGCTGGCATAATAAATGATGTGCAGAAGTTTGTTATGCCTCTGTCCCAACACTGCACCAATGGCATGGTCACTGGCATCACACATTAGTTCAAATGGCAATGTCCAATCTGGTGCAGAGATGACTGGTGCTGTGACCAGCTTAGCTTTTAGGGTCTCAAATGGCTGCAGACACTGTGTGTCAAACACAAATGGTGTGTCAGCAGCTAGTAGGTTACTCAAAGGTTTTGCAATTTTTGAAAAATCCTTTATAAACCTTCTGTAGAATCCTGCATGCCCCAGAAAGCTTCTGATTGCCTTAACATTGGCAGGTGGTGGTAATTTTTCGATTACTTCTACCTTTGCCTTATCCACCTCTATCCCCCTGCTTGAAATTTTGTGTCCAAGGACAATTCCTTCAGTCACCATAAAGTGACATTTCTCCCAGTTTAAAACCAGGTTAGTCTCTTGGCACCTTTTAAGACAAGTGCTAGGTGATTAAGACAGGAGCT
>NC_029780.3:90772163-90773678 GCF_000817695.3 Arachis duranensis
TGAGCATCCTTGAAGATGTCTTCAAGCTCTGTTTCTAGGCTTTCAGTCATATTGATCTCTTCTACTAGAGAGTCAATAATGTCAGCGCCTATGCAGTCATTTGGTGTGTCTGGATGCTGCATGGCTTTTACAGCATTCAACTTGAACTCATCCTCATTGACTCTAAGGGTTACTTCTCCTTTTTGTACATCAATGAGAGTTCGTCCAGTTGTTAGGAAAGGTCTTCCTAGAATGAGAGTTGCACTCTTGTGCTCCTCCATTTCCAGCACCACAAAGTCAGTTGGAAAGGCGAATGGCAAAACCTTGACAATCATATCCTCTATTATGCCTGATGGATATTTAATGGAGCCATCAGCAAGTTGGAGGCATATCCGGGTTGGTTTGACTTCTCCAGTCAACCCAAGCTTTCTGATAGTGGATGCAGGTATTAGATTGATGCTTGCTCCAAGATCACATAGGGCTGTCTTGGTGCAAGCACCTTCTAGTGTGCATGGTATCATAAAGCTCCCTGGATCTTGAAGCTTTTCTGGTAAGCTTTTCAGAATGACTGCACTGCATTCTTCAGTGAGAAATACTTTTTCAGTTTCTCTCCAGTCCTTCTTATGACTTAAGATCTCTTTCATGAACTTAGCATAAGAAGGTATTTGCTCAAGTGCCTCTGCAAAGCGGGCAAATTGCTTATTCTGCTCCGCTTGGCGGAGTTTCTGAGGATAAGGCATCTTGGCTTTATATTCTTCAACCTTAGTTTGCTGCAGGCTTATTCCTTATAGAAGTGGTTGAAGAAGCCTTTTTAGAGGGATTACTGTCTGCACTCTCAGGTGTCTGATCCTCCCTTGGCGTCTGAACGCCAGGAATGGGTGAAGAGTGTCTGATCCTCCCTTGGCGTCTGAACGCCAGGATTGGGTGGAAAATGGGCGTTTAACGCCAACTTTTCCCCCTTTTCTGGCGTTTGAACGCCAGAACTGGGCAAGGAATGGGCATTTAACGCCAACTTTCCCTCCTTTCTGGTGTTTAAACGCCAGGGGTATTCCTTTCTGGGCTCTTACTGTCCTCAGAGGGATTTTGGGCAGTGGCTTGGTTATCCTCTGTCAATTGTTCCTTATTTGACTTTTTGCTCCTTTGAGTGGTGTTGTTCAGTGTCTTCCCACTCCTCAGTTGAACTGCTTGACACTCTTCTGTTATCTGTTTAGATATCTGCTGTTTTACTTGATTCAACTGCAGTTCTATGCTCTTGTTAGCAACTTTAGTTTCATGGAGCATCTCTTTAAATTCTGCTAACTGTTCTGTCATCAGAAGCAATTGTTGATTAAGCTCGATCATCTGTTCTTGAGGATTAGGATCAGTGACTACTGTCATGACTTCCTCTTTTGGAGAGAACTCATTGCTAGAGTACAAATATTGATTTCTAGCAACAGTGTCTATAAGCTCTTGAGTCTCTTCAATTGTCTTCCTCATGTGTATAGATCCACCAGCTGAGTGGTCTAAAGACATCTGAGCTTTTTCTGTAAGCCCATA
>NC_029780.3:90775673-90785348 GCF_000817695.3 Arachis duranensis
GAAAATACCTGAAATCACAGAAAAACACACAAACTCATAGTAAAGTCCAGAAAAGTGAATTTTAACTAAAAACTAATAATAGTATACTAAAAAATAACTAAATTATACTAAAAACACACTAAAAACAATGCCAAAAAGCGTATAAATTATCCGCTCATCAGTGCACCTAGCACAGTCCCATACGATGTCTCTAATGTGCATATCTTTGAACCTATTTATGAAGTTTTTCCACAGGTGCATCACACAGTTCCGATGATGTGCTCTCGGCATTACCTCCTTTAAGGCTGGTAGCAGACCCTGCCAATTACACATAATATTGCAATAACTTCAATTACAAACACATATATGCAGCAGTTTAAATTGCAGTCAGTAATATGTAATAACTTCAATTAGTCACACACATATTTGCTCTATTCAAAATATCATTCACACCTATGCACTAATACCCATTGCAAACACATATATGCACTAAATTCCATTTCAAACACACACATGCAGTGATTTAATACCCTACACCAATATGCAGAAATTTAACATCTACCACATACATGCATTATATTAATATCCTACACTAATATGCAGAAATTTAACATGATACAATAATATACAGTGCTGTACTGGTCTGACTTTTTGTTGGTCAGACATAAAGTTCCAACCAAATTGGTGTGCATCACCCAGATCTTCCTGAAGCAGTGTGAGGAACCATTTCCAGGATTCTTTCGTCTCCGATCTTGCAACTCCATATGCTACTACGTAGAATTGGTTATTGGCATCCTGTGCCACCACTGATAGTAGTTGACCTCCATGATATGTCTTCAAAAATGCTCCATCTAGATGGATGAAAGGCCTACACCCAGACTTAAAGCCTTGCTTACAACCCTCAAAGGAGATATATATTTTGTCAAAGACAGGTAGGGATTGAGGGATTGGGATCACATCAACTCTTGCAGTCGATCCTGGATTACTCTTAATGATCTCCATGGCATAGTCCCTAAGCTTCCCATACTGTTCCTTTTCATTTCCCATAATTCTCTCTTTGGCCTCTTTCACTGCCCTGTATACCATCTTCGGATGCAACACTAGATTAAAGTCTTCTCTAAGAAACTCAATTGCCTCATTAGTAGTCATATGAGGTTGACTAGCCATTCTCTTCTCCACTTTCTTGCTGACCCAGTGTTGATCAGCTGCATTGCTGCCCAGGTCTCTAGCACATGTATGCTCTGCCTTGTAAGTCTTTACCTGATAACATAACAATGTCTTGTTGTAGGATAGATGTGCTAGCCATGGACATTCTTCACCTCTGCAGCCAACCCTTACCCTTTCTTTATCATTTTTGATCCACAGCAGTTCCCTCCCTTCAGAAATGAACATGTCTTTTACCACTTCTTTGAACCCATCAATTGTTGCAAACTTTGTTCCTATCTCAAACCTACCCTCCCCGAACCCATACTCTTCATTGAAAACTGGAAACTGATGCTTTTCTCCCTCATCTTCGGAAGACACAGGTGTGTGGAGTTCCTCTGATGCATACTCATAAATCAGATCATCATCATCTGAAACCTCCTCACTCACATAGAGTCCAATTGGAGGCATATCCCTGGGTTGCACATTAGGAAGAGGTTCTTCAGCATCTACAGCAGGCCTACTTCTTTGTTGATTTGCATTAGGCCCATTCCTTCTGGGCTTCGGAGCAGGCCTGGTCTTTTTGGACTTTTCTCTTGGCCCACTTTCTTTGGGCTTGGCTGTTCTTCTGGTCTTCACAGTAGGCCCATCACCTTTGGCAGCACTACCCCTTGCACTCCTTACTCCACCTCTATTTTTAACTCCACTTGACTCTGCCCCTGTCCCTTCTTTCACACTGCTATTTGTCTTTGGCAGAACCTTGTCCTTTCCTTTCACACTTCTTTTTTTCCTCATCCTATTATTGTCTTCATCAACACTGGAACAGTCCTCATCCAAAACAGTCTCTGAGTCACTTGGAGGAGGTTTATACATTTCATCCTCCTCACTTTCTTGCCCATCAGCTTCTGTGGATGGTGATGGTTGGAGCTTTCTCATGATACTGTCCACATCAATTGGGTCATCAAACTCTTCCACCACTGCTTCTGCCGCAGTAGCTTCATCCACTATCTCTGGCTCATCAACTGGATGGTCAAAGTAAATGTAGAATTCATCCGTCGTTGAATTCTTCATCTTATTCTCTCGGAGTTCATTGATGCCTGCATCTCCTCTCAGAATGTGCAGTCCACCCTCAAGATCACTGCTAGTTGGGTCAAACCAATACACTGCCCTATATGATGCATACCCCAAACCCTTGAACAATGTCACCAAATCCCCGAAATTCACAAAGTCTAAGTCCATCTTCGAAAATTTTTCAACTTTCCCACCAATATACTCAAGAGCTCCACTGGGTTTTCTACCAAAACGGCCTCCGTGGTGAAAAACAGGTACCACATACATATCATCCATCTGCATTGTCCACAGGTAGATAAACCAGAGATTAAACTCTACCTAATCAAAATTTCTAAATCAGTTAACTTCACATACATTTTCCTCATTTTTTTACCCAAAAAAAAAACTGCAGTCCCCCCATAACCCAACCCCATGCATTCTCAGTTAAACAACACACAAACTCTTCATTATCGCCCTTACCTCTGTAGATGATGGCAGCTTCTTCTCCACGCAAAGCTTGCCGTAACCTTCAACACCAACCACCTCCACTAACCACACCACCACTTTCAACTGTAGGAAGTCGTTCTTTTTTTGGAGGGAGAAGGGCGTTTTTGTTCTGGTAGGGTTTTCTGTAATATACGGAGTAAGGGTTGGGTGTTATGGGGAATGCGAAGCTTCAAATATGGGGGATGGTGGAAACGGCGTCGTTTGGCACTTTAGGGACGAATTTGTCCACTTAAATTTCGTCCCAAGCCACCTCAGCGACCGTAACGGCCACGTCATTCACTGCCCCTCCATGTCAGCCAGCTCCGTTACCGTTTTTGGCCCAAAACGGACGGAAGGGTATAATTGTCTCCCGTTTTAAAACGTGGGGGATCGAAATGTATTTTCCAATCTTGAGAGACAAAAATGTCCCTGTTTTAAAAGGTCAGGGACCTATTTGTCTTTTAGTCTTATTATTATTAGGCTAGAAACTCTTGTTTCATGGAGAGCCAAATGTTACAAATAATATGATAATGCTGCACTGCTCAATAGTAAACACGCCTAATCATACATACATTTATGTATTATACATAACAACATCGCAGTCATATAGCACAACATAACCAATAATATTACAACGCAGAAAAAAGGGTCAGAAATACAATAGAGTTGTTGAGATTCAGCCTTATTTATATATAAATCTCATTAATCATAAATTATGAATGATATAATGTAATTAGAGTAAATTATCATAATAAGTTTACCAATAATAATATAAAAAATCTATTAGAATTTCTCAACTTAATTAATAAAAAGTCGACCATTAATAACGTGTAAAGATAATTAAAGTCACATGTTAATTATATTAATTCAACTGCTCTAATTCATTAATCATTAAGTAAGTTAGAAATATAATTATTTATTTTGTTTTATTCTATTAATTTATGTTCGAAATGTGTAGAGTTCGATCTCATAACTAGAAAATTACTTGATATGGACAGATTTATAGATAGATTTAGTCTTTATTATAGACGGATTTTTGGTTACCGACGGATTTTGTTTCTCTGTAAAAATCTCGTCGGAAATTATTTACCGACGAATTTTTTTACGTCGAAAAATTACCGACAGATTTTTACCAGTTACTAACAGATTTTTTCTCGGTAAATTCTCCCCTCCATTTTTCTGAAATGGCAAACTTTTCGACGGATTTTCCGTCAGTAATTACAGACGGATTTTTCGTCGGTAATTGACAACAGATTTTTCGATAGATTTTTTGTCTGCAATTTGAACCTTGGAAAATCATCCCACACTTTGAATACAGACAGAAAATCCGTCTGTAAATTCGTCAGTAAGGTAAAATAGAATTTTTTTTAGTTTTTTCCATTGCAAAATAAACTTGTTTTCATACAAAATAAATATAAATTTAATACAAATCTTTATCTAATTTGTATTCGAATATTTATAATATTTCAAAAAATAATCAAATTCACCGTATTATCAAACTAAAAGAAAAGTACTATAACAAGCAAGTCAATATAATTCAAAATATAAGTAAAGTGTATTGATACATCAACTATAATAATAAGTAACAAACATACAGTATTGAGTAAATTAAAAGTTGTTAATGAGTATCCGCATCCCAAGGGCTCTAAATGATTTTTCTCATACTATTAAATTAAAAGACCTATGTTGCAAGCAACTCCTATTCAATTTCCTAACTTATTTAAACAATTTTTGCTGCTCTAATAATTAATAGATGAAGTTGGTGACGTAAAATCTGGTTAATTAATGATTAATTAACCTATAAATTAAAATTTATTCTATAAAATTTAAAATGTGATTTTTATGCCTTAATATGATAGAGAAAATTAAAACGAGAATTTTGACACCAATTTTGAAGAAATCGGCCCAAGATTGGGCTGAACAGGTCAAATCGAGCCAACCGAAACCCATATTGGGCCCTTGGCCCAACCAAACTCAACCTAAAACCCTTATTCAGCACTCTTTCTCCTCTCTTAAACCCCATACATGCTGAAATTGTAAGGAAAGGGGGAAGAATACTCTTCCAAAGTTCTAACCCTTACTTGATCTTCAAATCACCATAACTTTTGATCTGAAGCTCCGATTGCCACACCATTTGCGGCCACGCGTTCACCGTGTCGAGCTCTAAAAATTCCATAACTTTGTTCTTGAGGTAGACCATGATTTCCCCTCAGATATTTCAGCCTTAATTTCAAAATTTTGGGTGAAAAATGTTGAGATTTGTGAGCTTTTGATGTTATAGGATCTAACTAGCTTGAATGAGAGGTTTAATCTTGTCTCCTTGATCCTTGGGTTTGGTAAGATTCTCAACCCTAGTAGAATTTATTGGTTTATGATGTTTGGGTATTGAGTGGATACGTTTGAATGTGGTATTGTGGCTTAGGAAGTGAATATATGTGTGTTGGAGCTTGATTGAAGTTTTGGAAAGTATGGAAAATGGCTTTTGTGTGCTAAAAATCTGTTCTTGGAGGTGTTGAAGCCTTGAAAGCTTGTGAAAAAGTGATTTGGAGATGTTCCAGGTTGAGTGGGGAATCGGCCAAGGTATGGTTTTGATACGTAAATGATCGTTGGTCTAGAATTTCTCTTATAGAAAAGAATTACTTCGTTGTAAGCATAGCTCTAAACCAACTAATAATTCTCAAATCAAATTTAAAAGATTGGTTGTCACAAGTACAAACCCAAATGAAAATTAACCGAAGTATTTAAACCTCGGGTCGTCTCACAAGGAATTGTAATGAAGTGCACAATTATTGGCTATGAAAGAATAAGGGGGTTTGATTTATAATTGGCAAGAAAAATAAATGACAAGAAAGTAAAATGATAAGAACTAATAAAATAAAGGAAAAGATCTCTTGGCTAAGACATGGGAATTGAGATCACCATCCTTGTCTACAAACCATATATTGACAATTATGAGGGACTAACCCATTAAGTCTACCTCTATGCTTGAAGTATGTCAAATAGGATTAACAAAAGTAAACATCACAAAATGCAAGAATTAACAAAATCCATAACTATGGCAAGAAATCAACAATAGCAATGAAGATAAACATAACAGAAGACATGGAAACATAAAATTGTATTAGAAGAAATCAAGATCCAACCATGGTTCATCAACATAAAAGAAAGCAAAATAAGAAATTAACAAGAGAAGTGACTAAACTAAAATGCCAGAACAAGTAAAAGTATAGGAAAACTAAAATGAAACAAGATTAAAATCTAGATCAACAAAGAAAATGGAAATAAGAACCCTAAATCTAGAGAGAGGAGAGAGCCTCTCTCTAGAATTCTACCCTAAAACATGATGAAAAACTAAACTATGACTACTTGGTTCATTCCCCTCCAATCCGTGGGTACAATAGCATCAAAAATGAGTATTGGGCCCAAAATGCTTCAGAAATCCCTGGCCGCGAGTTGCCTTTAGTGAGTCACGCTGATCCTGCGACGCGTGCGCGTAGAACGACGTGTACGCATCCTTAAACGCCAGGAAAATATGGAAAATTTTATATCATTTTGAAGCCCCGAATGTTAGCTTTTCAATCCAACTAAAACCGCCTCATTTGAATCTCTATAGCTCATGTTATGATCGATTAAGTACGAAGAGGTCAGGATTGACAGCTTTGCAATTCCTTCATTTCTTCATGAGTTCTCCATTTTTACATGCTTTTTCTTCATTCCTTCAATCCAATCTTTTCCTTCTAAACCTGGAATCACTTAACAAACATATCAAGGCATCGAATGGAATCAAAGGTGAATTAAGATTACCAATTTAAGGGCCTAAAAAACATGTTTTTACACTTAAGCACACATTAAGGGAGAATTACAAAACCATGCTATTTCATTGAATAAATGTGGAAAAAGTTGATAAAATTTCCTAAATTACGCACAAGTTAAACCACAAAATTGGGATTTATCAAACCTCTCCACACTTAAACTAAGCATGTCCTCTTGCTAAGAATAAAGAAGCACAAGAATAGCGGTATGAACATTTATTCAATGCAAATATACTATATGGACCTATCTACATGAACGCAATTACATGCAAGATGATTCTACCTACTTGTTTAAAATTAAATCAATCTCCAAGTACACATATGCACATGTGGGGCTAAGTAATATGATGATTCATGAATCCCACCAATTCAAATATCAAAATGAAGTGTAAACAAACTTGCAAGAAGAGAGCTCATAAAAGCCGGGAGCAAGGAATTGAGCATCGAACCCTCACCGAAAGTGTATCCGCTCTAGTCACTCAAGTGTATAGGGTTGATTCATTCAGTTCTCCTCTAATCATGCTTTCCAAGATTTATTTTTCATTTAACAATCAATAATTATTTCATGCATGAATACAAATATCATGAGGACTTATCTTTAGGTTGTAATGGAGTTAGGGTCAAGGTAGGATTGTATATGGTAAAGTGGACTTGAATTTTGAATCTTTGATTAACTTAAACTTTCCCACCTAACCTATATAACAACCTATACAATTCAAAGCTAACCTAACTACCCATTCTCCACTTTTTTCACACACTCATGCATTTCTCTTTTCAATTCACATCCCATATGCATTGATATTATTGAACTTTACCTTGAGGCATTTTGTTCCCTTTTTATTATATTTCTTTTTCTTTATTTTTCTATATTTTTTTCTTTTTATACATTTTTTTCTTTTGTTTTTCTCATTTTTTTAAACTAAAATATATACAAGGATGTCAATGCATATGGTTTACACATTTAATGCATGAGTATATACCCAATTCCCAAAATTTTGATAAAAATACAAAAGCACTCTTTTATCCCAACCAATGTTCCCAACTCTCCCACTTTTAAATGATAAGCACTCTCACTAGCCTAAGCTAATTAAAGATTCAAACAAGGGACATTTATTATTTTTCACTTAAGGCTTGTAATGTGCTAAAATTAAGAATAATTGGGTTAAGCATAGGCTCAAAAGTGGCTAACAATGGAAGATAAAAGGTAATGCTATTTGGGTAAGTGAGCTAATTGAAACAATGACCTCAATCATATAAATGCATTCATACATGGTATAATGGACATATAAAATCAAACAAATCAAAGATTACAATCAAAAAAAGAGAACAAGACACACAAGAATGGAAATAAGTGGTTATAAGATTTAACCACGCAATTAGGCTCAAAACTCACATGTTTGTGTTCTTAGCTCAAAAACCATGTTCCAAAATAAATTCTTCAAGCAAGTTCAGCAAATTTTTTTTTCAAATTGGTAGGGTGCCCTAAAAATAGTTTCTTGGAAAAGAAATCATCACCCTAACCATGTAGTCCTAATATAAAAAGAAGTGGTGAAATATGTACAGATTCTAACTAACATGCAACCTATTGGTGCACGAATTTGCAATCCGTACAACTAACCAGCAAGTGCACTGGGTCGTCCAAGTAATACCTTACGTGAGTAAGGGTCGATCCCACGAAGATTATTGGTTTGAAGCAAGCTATGTTTATTTTATTAATCTTAGTCAAGATGCCAATAAGGTTATTTGGATTTAATTGTAAGAAGTAAAAGTATTTGGAGTAAGGAATCGTTACTTTATTAATGGAGAATATGTTGGAGTTTTGGAGATGCTTTGTCCTCTGAATTTCTGCAATGTAATATTCAACTCAATTGTTTATAAAGTTCTATCCATGGCAAGCTGTATGTAGGGTGTCACCATTGTCAGTGGCTACTTCCCATCCTCTCAGTGAAAATGGTCCAGATGCTCTGTCATAGCACGGCTAATCAGCTGTTGGTTCTCGATCATGTTGGAATAGGATCCATTGATCCTTTTGCGTTTGTCATCACGCCCAGCAATCGCGAGTTTGAAGCTCGTCACAGCCATTCAATCCTTGAATCCTACTCGGAATACCACAGACAAGGTTTAGACTTTCCGAATTCTCAAGAGTGGCCACCATCAGTTCTAGCTTATACCACGAAGATTCTGATTAAGGAAGCTAAGAGATACTCATTCAATCTGATGTAGAACGGAGGTGTTTGTCAGGCATTGATGTAGAACGGAGGTGGTTGTCAGGCACACGTTCACGGATTGAGGAAGGTGATGAGTGTCACGGATCATCACCTTCTTCATATTTAAGCGCGAATGAACATCTTAGATAGGAACATACAAACGTTTGAGTGGAGAAATAAAAATAATTGCATTAATTCATCGAGACGCTGCAGAGCTCCTCACCCCCAACAATGGAGTTTAGAGACTCATGCCGTCAAAGTGTATAAAATTCAGATCTGAAAATGTCATCCGGTGCAAAGTAAATCTCTAAAAGTTGTTTAAATAGTAAACTAGTAACCTAGGTTTACAGAAAATGAGTAAACTATAATAGATAGTGCAGAAATCCACTTCTGGGACCCACTTGGTGTGTGCTGAGGCTAAGACTTAAGCTTCTCACGTGCCTGGGGCTGTTTTGGGCGTTCAACGCCAGGTTGTAACCTGTTTCTGGCGTTGAACTCCAGCTTGTAACTTGTTTCTGGCGCTGGACGCCAGACAGCAGCATGATACTGGTGTTGGACGCCAGTTTACGTCATCTATCTTCGCGCAAAGTATGGACTATTATATATTGCTGGAAAGCCCTGGATGTCTACTTTCCAACGCCGTTGAGAGTACGCCAATTGGACTCCTGTAGCTCCAGAAAATCCATTTCGAGTGCAGGGAGGTCAGAATTCAGCAGCATCAGCAGTCCTTTTTTGCAGGGAGGTCAGAATCCAACAGCATCAGCAGTCCTTTTTCAGCGTAACTCAGATCTTTGCTCAGCTCCCTCAATTTCAGCAAGAAAATACCTGAAATCACATAAAAACACACAAACTCATAGTAAAGTCCAGAAATATAATTTTTGCCTAAAAACTAATAATATTCTACTAAAAATTAATTAAAACATGCTAAAATCTACATGAAATTACCCCCAAAAAGCGTACAAAATATCCGCTCATCACAACACCAAACTTAAACTGTT
>NC_029780.3:90785405-90786236 GCF_000817695.3 Arachis duranensis
ATAGGAACTCAGAATTCAGATAGTATTATTGATTTTCCTAGTTAAGTATGTTGATTCTTGAACACAGCTACTTTTATGAGTCTTGGTCGTGGCCCTAAGCACTTTGTTTTCCAGTATTACCACCGGATACACAAATGCCACAGACACATAACTGGGTGAATCTTTTTCAGATTGTGACTCAGCTTTGCTAGAGTCCCCAGTTAGAGGTGTCCAGAGCTCTTAAGCACACTCTTTTTGCTTTGGATCACGACTTTAACCACTCAGTCTCAAGTTTTTCACTTGGACCTGCATGCCACAAGCACATGGTTAGGGACAGCTTGGTTTAGCCGCTTAGGCCTGGAACTATTTCCTTAGGCCCTCCTATCCACTGATGCTCAAAGCCTTGGATCCTTTTCTTAATCCAATGATTCCTTGTAAAATTTTTTGCTGTATTTTTTTTCACTGCTTTTTCTTGCTTCAAGAATCAAATTCATGATTTTTCAGATCATCAATAACATTTCTCTTGTTCATCATTCTTTCAGGAGCCAACAATTTTAACATTCATAAAATTCAATATCCAAAATATGTATTGTTCAAGCATTCATTCAGAAGACAAAAAGTATTGCCACCACATATAAATAATTAGAATTTTCCTTATTAAGAACTCGAAAAAAATTCAATTGCCTCTTTATTCCTAAAGTCTACTATTTTATTCATGTTTGATGATGATGAGAAAAATAAATTATAACTTAATTGGAAATAAAACCAAAATAGACATGCTAATTACTACTACTCCTATATAACTTCTAAGGTAAATTTCTATAATAATACTATCACAGAGTTAAAGCTAGA
>NC_029780.3:90787146-90788964 GCF_000817695.3 Arachis duranensis
ACGCTTGTAATCACATATGGACCTCTCCACCGGGATTTTAATTTTCCGGGGAATAATTTGAGCCTAGAATTAAATAGCAGAACTTTCTGCCCCCGGCTCAAAGACTCTGGATGACAATTTCTTATCATGCCATCTTTTTGCCTTCTCTTTGTAAATTTTTGCATTCTCGAAAGCATTGAGTCTAAATTCCTCTAACTCATTTAACTGAAGCAATCATTTTTCTCCAACTAACTTGGCATCAAGGTTCAGGAATCTGGTTTCCCAGTAGGTCTTATGTTCCAGTTCCACTGGCAAGTGACATGCCTTTCCATACACAAGCTGGTATGGAGAGGTCCCTATAGGGGTCTTGAATGCTGTTCTGTATGCCCACAGAGCATCATCCAAGCTTCTTGCCCAATCCCTTCTACGGTTAATTACAGTCTGTTCCAGGATTCTTTTGAGTTCTCTATTTGAGACTTCAGCTTGTCCATTGGTCTGTGGGTGATATGGAGTAGCTACCATGTGGCTAACTCCATAACGAACCAAAGCAGAGTAAAGCTGTTTATTGCAGAAATGAGTGCCCCCATCACTGATTAATACTCTAGGGGTACCAAATCTGCTGAAGATGTGTTTCTGGAGGAATTTTAACACTGTTTGAGTGTCATTAGTGGGTGTTGCAATAGCCTCCACCCATTTGGATACATAATCCACTGCCACCAGAATATAAGTGTTTGAGTATGATGGTGGGATAGGTCCCATGAAGTCAATACCCCATACATCAAACAACTCAATCTCTAAGATCCCTTGTTGAGGCATGGCGTAACTGTGAGGCAGATTTCCGGATCTTTGGCAACTATCACAATTAAGCACAAACGCTCGGGAATGTTTATAGAGAGTAGGCCAGTAGAAGCCACATTGGAGGACTCCTGTGGCTGTTCGCTCACTTCCAAAATGTCCTCCATACTGTGATCCATGGCAATACCATAGGATTCTCTGTGCTTCTTCTTTAGGCACACATCTACAGATTACTCCGTCTGCACATCTCTTGAAGAGATATGGTTCATCCCAAAGATAGTACTTTGCATCTATGATCAACTTCTTTGATTGCTGCCTACTGTACTCTTTGGGTATGAATCTTATTGCCTTGTAGTTTGCAATGTCTGCAAACCATGGCACTTCCTGGATGGCAAAGAGTTGCTCATCCGGAAAGGTTTCAGATATCTCAGTAAGAGGGAGGGACGCCCCTTCTACTGGTTCTATTCGGGACAGGTGATCTGCTACTTGGTTTTCTGTCCCTTTTCTGTCTCTTATTTCTATATCAAACTCTTGCAGAAGCAACACCCATCTGATGAGTCTGGGTTTTGAATCCTGCTTTGTGAGTAGATATTTAAGAGCAGCATGATCAGTGTACACAATCACTTTTGATCCTACTAAATAGGATCTGAACTTGTCAATGGCGTAAACCACTGCAAGCAGCTCTTTTTCTGTGGTTGTATAATTCTTCTGTGCATCATTTAAAACATGACTGACATAGTAAATGACGTGCAGAAGCTTGTCATGCCTCTGTCCCAATACTGCACCAATGGCATGGTCACTGGCATCACACATCAATTCAAATGGTAATGTCCAGTCTGGTACAGAGATGACTGGTGCTGTGACCAGCTTAGCTTTCAGGGTCTCAAATGCCTGTAGACATTCCTTATCAAAGATAAATGGCGTGTCAGCAGCTAGCAAATTACTTAGAGGTTTGGTGATTTTTGAGAAATCCTTTATAAACCTCCTATAGAATCATGCATGCCCCAGAAAACTTCTGATTGCCTTAACATTGGCAGGTGGTGA
>NC_029780.3:90789193-90790989 GCF_000817695.3 Arachis duranensis
AGTCATCCATGAAGACTTCCAGAAATTTTTCCACCATATCAGAGAAAATTGAGAGCATGCACCTCTGAAAGGTTGCAGATGTATTGCACAGGCCAAATGGCATCCTTCTGTATGCAAATACTCCAAATGGACATGTGAATGCCGTTTTCTCTTGATCTTTTGGATCTACTGCAATTTGATTATAACCTGAATATCCATCCAGGAAACAGTAGTATTCATGACCTGCCAGTCATTCTAGCATCTGGTCTATGAATGGTAAATAAAAATGATCCTTTCTGGTAGTTGTATTGAGCCTTCTGTAATCAATACGTGCTTCCTCTTCCTGTGGCTCTAAGGTAGAGCTTATGATTACAGGAAAGGTATCACCTTCTCCCAGGAATGCATATTTTAAGGATGGTGGTAATGGTTTGAGCTCGGGTTTAGGAGGTTTCTCCTCTTCCTGAGGGATTTTCAAAGGTGCTACTATTCTCTCTGATTCCTTCAGATCAGGCTGAACATCTTTAAAGATGTCCTCTAGCTCTGATTCGAGACTCTCAGCCATATTGACCTCTCTTACCAGAGAGTCAATAATATCAACACTCATACAGTCATTTGGGGTGTCTGAATGTTGCATAGCTTTGACAACATTCAACTTGAACTCCTCCTCATTGACTCTCAGGGTTACTTCCCCTTTTTGGACGTCAATGAGGGTTCGGCCAGTTGCTAGAAAAGGTCTTCCTAGAATGAGAGTTGCACTCTTGTGCTCCGCCATTTCCAGCACCACAAAGTCAGTAGGAAAGGTGCTCCTCCATTTCCAGCACCATAAAGTCAGTAGGAAAGGCAAATGGCCCAACCTTGACAATCATGTCTTCAATCACGCCTAATGGGTATTTAATGGAGCCATCAGCAAGTTGAAGACATATCCAGGTTGGTTTGACTTCTTCAGTCAAACCAAGCTTTGTGATAATAGATGCAGGTATTAGGTTGATACTTGCCCCAAGATCACATAGAGCTTGCTTGGTACAATTACCCTCTAATGTGCATGGTATCATAAAGCTCCCAGGGTCTTTAAGCTTCTCAGGTAAGTTTTTTAGAATGACTGCACTGCATTCTTCAGTGAGGTAAACTTTTTCAGTCTCCCTCCAATCCTTCTTATGACTTAATATCTCTTTCATGAACTTAGCATAAGAGGGTATTTGCTCAAGTGCTTCTGCAAAGCGGGCAAATTGCTTATCCTGCTCCGCTTGGCGGAGTTTTTGAGGATAAGGCATTTTGGCTTTGTATTCCTCAACCTTAGTTGCTGCAGGTTTATTACCTACAGAAGTGGGTTGGGAAGCCTTTTTAGAAGGGTTGTTATCAGCACTTGTATGTGACTGATCACCCACTGGCATTTGAATGCCAGGGGTGGAAGCTGGAGTGGCGTTAAACGCCAACTCCTTATCTGTTACTGGCGTCTGAACGCCAGAACTGTGCTCCCTTTGGGCATTCAACGCCGGATTCATGCTTGTTTCTGGCGTTGAACGCCAGGAATGAGCATGGTCTGGGCGTTCAGCGCCAGCATTATTCCTCTCTGTGCTCTGGTTGTCCTCAGAGGGATTTTGCGTAGTCATTTGTTCATTTCTTGGCTTTCTGCTGCTTTGAAGTGATGTATTTAATGTTTTCCCACTTCTTAATTAAACTGCTTGGCATTCTTCTGCTATTTGTTTTGGTAGTTGCTTTTCTGTTTGCTTTAACTGTACTTCCATATTCCTGTTAGTCATTCTTGTTTCCTATAGTATTTCCCTGAATTCGGCTAGCTGCTGAGTTAGAAAGTCTAA
>NC_029780.3:90791079-90794506 GCF_000817695.3 Arachis duranensis
TGTTTTAGCTTCTTCTTTCATGGAAGATTCACTGCTTAGGTACAGATGTTGATTTCTGGCAATTGTATCAATAAGCTCTTGAGCTTCTTCAATTGTTTTTCTCATATGTATAGATCCACCAGCTGAGTGGTCTAGAGAAATCTGAGCTTTTTCTGTAAGCCCATAGTAGAAGATGTCTAATTGCACCCACTCTGAAAACATTTCAGAGGGGCATTTTCTTAGCATCTCTCTGTATCTCTCACAGGCATCATAAAGGGATTCATTATCTCCTTGTTTGAAGCCTTGGATGCTTAGCCTTAGCTGTGTCATCCGTTTTGGAGGGAAATAGTGATTCAGGAATTTTTCTGACAGCTGTTTCGATGTTTATATGCTGTTCTTAGGTTGGTTATTTAACCACCTCTTAGCTTGATCTTTTACAGCAAATGGAAACAATAGTAATCTGTAGACATCCTGATCTATTTCCTTATCATGTACTGTGTCAGCAATTTGCAAAAATTGTGCCAGAAACTCTGTAGGTTCTTCCTAATCTAAGCAACAAAATGAACCTTTAGTTGTTCAAACTCGAATAATCCCCGGCAACGGCGCCAAAAACTTGGTGCACGAATTTGCAATCCGTACAACTAACCAGCAAGTGCACTGGGTCGTCCAAGTAGTACCTTACGTGAGTAAGGGTCGATCCCACGGAGATTATTGGTTTGAAGCAAGCTATGTTTATTTTATTAATCTTAGTCAGGATGCCAATAAGGTTATTTGGATTTAATTGTAAGAAGTAAAAGTATTTGGAGTAAGGAATCGTTACTTTATTAATGGAGAATATGTTGGAATAAGGAATTGTTACTTTATTAATGGAGAATATGTTGGAGTTTTGGAGATGCTTTGTTCTCTGAATTTCTGCAATGTAATATTCAACTCAATTGTTTGTAAAGTTCCATCCATGGAAAGCTGTATGTAGGGTGTCACCATTGTCAGTGGCTACTTCCCATCCTCTCAGTGAAAATGGTCCAGATGCTCTGTCACAGCACGGCTAATCAGCTGTTGGTTCTCAATCATGTTGGAATAGGATCCATTGATCCTTTTGCGTTTGTCATCACGCCCAGCAATCGCGAGTTTGAAGCTCGTCACAGCCATTCAATCCTTGAATCCTACTCGGAATACCACAGACAAGGTTTAGACTTTCCGGATTCTCAAGAGTGGCCGCCATCAGTTCTAGCTTATACCACGAATATTCTGATTAAGGAAGCTAAGAGATACTCATTCAATCTGATGTAGAACAGAGGTGTTTGTCAGGCACAAGTTCATGGATTGAAGAAGGTGATGAGTGTCACAGATCATCACCTCCTTCACAATTAAGCGCGAATGAACATCTTAGATAGGAACACACACACGTTTGAATAAAATAGAAACAATTGCATTAATTCATTGAGATGCTGCAGAGCTCCTCACCCCCAACAATGGAGTTTAGAGACTCATGCCATCAAAGTGTATAAAATTCAGATCTAAAAATGTCATCCGGTGCAAAGTAAATCTCTAAAAGTTGTTTAAATAGTAAACTAGTAACCTAGGTTTACAGAAATGAGTAAACTATGATAGATAGTGCAGAAATCCACTTCTGGGACCCACTTGTTGTGTGCTGGGGCTGAGACTTAAGCTTCTCACGTGCCTGGGGCTGTTTTGGGCGTTCAACGCCAGGTTGTAACCTGTTTCTGGCGTTGAACTCCAGCTTGTAACCTGTTTCTGGCGCTGGACGCCAGACAACAGCATGATACTGGCGTTGGACGCCAGTTTACATCGTCTATCTTCACGCAAAGTATGAACTATTATATATTGCTGGAAAGCCCTGGATGTCTACTTTCCAACGCCATTGAGAGCGCGCCAATTGGACTCCTGTAGCTCCAGAGAATTCATTTCGAGTGCAGGGAGGTCAGAATCCAACAGCATCAGCAGTCCTTTTTCAGCGTAACTCAGATCTTTGCTCAGCTCCCTCAATTTCAGCCAGAAAATACCTGAAATCACAGAAAAACACACAAACTCATAGTAAAGTCCAGAAATATGATTTTTGCCTAAAAACTAATAATATTTAACTAAAAACTAATTAAAACATGCTAAAATCTACATGAAATTACCCCCAAAAAGCGTCTAAAATATCCGCTCATCACCTTTCATGCAATGCAACAACTAACTAACATTGGTGTTGAAAAAGGAAGTGGTTACCCACGGAGATCGGTCGGACGACCTCCCTACACTTGAAGATTGCACCGTCCTCGGTGCATGCAAAGAAGAACAATGTGGATGGGTTGCTACAACTGATGAGCTCCTTCAACCAGATAAGAGTAAGGTTCCTACTACATGTTAGTTACGCATGTAGGTGTGGGAGCAATATAAGCAAAGGCATATCAACCACTACTTGATGCAAGAGTAAAATCAAAGCACAAAAGAATGCTATGAATAGCATGTTGAGCATCAAGTTCAAACAAGAAGAAGTGGGTGATGAGAGAGATCAAAATTTTATCACCCAACAATACCAAAATAATCCAAATAATTCTTAATAATTGAGTAAGAGAAATCAACACCCTAAACAAAATAATCAACCCGGGCCGACTCTAACTCCTCCCGAAGACGCATCACTTCCCGATAGGTCGTGACATAGCTTTCTTTATGCCTCAATGCCGTATCCTCCGCCAAACGCACAGAAGCTGCCAAAGCAAGGGAGCTAGCCTTCACTCCCTCCAACTCCTTCTCTAGCCTAGTCACCTTCACTTCAAGCTCCTCCTTCAGACCTTTCATCTGATCGAACTCTCGCTTAGCTTCCTCCATGAAGGCTTTGGTAGCATGCAGAGGATGATTTTGGGCAGTACAGTACAGGGCAGCTCTGGTGGACGAAATTGTGATCCATGCTCTTTGTACTTGTATGATACTCACAATATTGTATTCTTTATTTTATATGGAATTTGAAATTGGCACGAGTGAACACAACTCCGTTCAACTAACCAGCAAGTGTACTGGGTCGTCCAAGTAATAAACCTTACGCGAGTAAGGGTCGATCCCACAGAGATTGTTGGTATGAAGCAAGCTATGGTCACCTTGTAAATCTCAGTTAGGCAGATTAAATTGGATTATGGTTTCGAAAATTAAAGAAGAAATAATAAAAGGGATAGAATACTTATATAGATTCATTGGTGGGAATTTCAGATAAACATATGGAGATACTGTATGGCTCAAGGACGCCAGCTCTCCCACTGCTTCAACTCAATCCTTCTTACTCCTTTCCATGGCAAGCTGTGTATAGGGGTTCACCATCAGCGGTGGCTACTTTCAATCCTCTCGGGAAAATGATCCTCTGCGGCTGTCACTCGCATGGCTAATCGTCTGGAGGCATCACACTGGCCGAAGGCTACATCCCATCCTCGCAGTGAAAACTACGCTCACG
>NC_029780.3:90797614-90798431 GCF_000817695.3 Arachis duranensis
TTAGATGAAGAGAGGTGAAGAGAAGTGTTAGTAATTAAATAATTAAATAGAATAAGAATAGAGAGGGAGAATTTCGAAAACAATTTTGAAAAAGAGGTTAGTAATTTTCGAAAATTAAAGATAGGATAAGTTTAAAATTAAAATTTAAAACAAAAAGAATTTTTGAAAAAGAGAGGGAGAATTTTCGAAATTTAGAGAGGGATAGGTAGTTATTTGGTTTTGAAAAAGATAAGAAACAAACAAAAAGTTAGTTAGTTGATTTGAAAAAGATTTGAAATCAAATTTTGAAAAAGATAAGAAGATAAGAAGTTAGATAAGATATTTTGAAATCAAATTTTGAAAAAGATAAAGTTTTTGAAAAAGATAAGATGAAAAGATAAAAGATTTTTAAGAAAAAGATATTTTGAAAAAGATTTAATTTTTAAAATTAAAATTAATTACTTAACTAACAAGAAACGAAAAGATAAGATTCTAGAATTTAAAGATTGAACCTTTCTTAACAAGAAAGTAACAAACTTCAAATTTTTGAACCAATCACATTACTTGTTAGTTAATTTTCGAAAATTAGATATAAAAGATAAGAAAAAGATTTTGAAAATATTTTGAAAAAGATTTTTGAAATTTTCGAAAAAAATGAAAAAGATATGTGGTGCGCGAAATTGTGAACAATACTTTTTCACAACTCTCATAATCCCCGGTCATGAACCCCAATAACTTGGTAGTTCAATACCATGGCATTACACAACTTCGCACAACTAACCAGCAAGTGCACTGGGTCGTCCAAGTAATAAACCTTACGCGAGTAAGGGTCGATCCC
>NC_029780.3:90799503-90799845 GCF_000817695.3 Arachis duranensis
ATCACAGAAAAACACACAAACTCATAGTAAAGTCCAGAAAAGTGAATTTTAACTAAAAACTAATAAAAATATACTAAAAACTAACTATATCATAACAAAAACATACTAAAAACAATGCCAAAAAGTATACAAATTATCCGCTCATCAATATGATTTTTGAAAAAGATTTTAAAAAGATAAGATTTTTAAAATTGAAATTTTGACTTGACTTGTAAGAAACAACTAATTTTGAAAATTTTTGACCAAGTCAACCTAAAATTTCGAAAATTTGGAGGAAAATAAGGAAAAGATATTTTTTTTATTTTTGAATTTTTAATTATGAGAGAGAAAAACAACAAAAAG
>NC_029780.3:90799916-90800270 GCF_000817695.3 Arachis duranensis
CAAGATGCATGCAAGAATGCTATGAATGTCAAGATGAACACCAAGAACACTTTGAAGATCATGATGAACATCAAGAACATTATTTTGAAAAAATTTTTGATGCAAAGAAAACATGCAAGACACCAAACTTAGAAATCTTTAATGCATGAAAAATATGAATGCAAAAATGCACATGGAAAACAACAAAAGACACAAAACAAGAAAACATCAAGATCAAACAAGAAGACTTTATCAAGAACAACTTGAAGATCATGAAGAACACTATGAATGCATGAGATTTTCGAAAAAATGCAAGAGGAAAAAAAAATTTTTAAAGCATGCAATTGACACCAAACTTAAAAATTAACACAAGAT
>NC_029780.3:90800488-90800693 GCF_000817695.3 Arachis duranensis
TCCATACTCGAACAATCCCCGGCAACGGCGCCAAAAACTTGGTGGACGAAATTGTGATCCATGCTCTTTGTACTTGTATGATACTCACAATATTGTATTCTTTATTTTATATGGAATTTGAAATTGGCACGAGTGAACACAACTCCGTTCAACTAACTAGCAAGTGTACTGGGTCGTCCAAGTAATAAACCTTACGCGAGTAAGG
>NC_029780.3:90801339-90801720 GCF_000817695.3 Arachis duranensis
TAAGTAATTGATGCATAAATTCACTTCCGGGGCCCACTTGGTGTATGTTTGGGCTGAGCGTGATCTATCCACGAGCTGAGGCTTTTCCTGGAGTTGAACTCCGAGTTATGACATGTTTTGGGCGTTCAGCTCCGGATCATGACGTTTTTCTGGCGTTTAACTCTAGACAGCAGCTTGTACTTGGCGTTCAACGCCAAGTTACGTCGTCATTCTTCGAATAA
This sequence comes from Arachis duranensis, assembly GCF_000817695.3. Taxonomy (NCBI): domain Eukaryota; kingdom Viridiplantae; phylum Streptophyta; class Magnoliopsida; order Fabales; family Fabaceae; genus Arachis; species Arachis duranensis. The sequence continues at coordinate 90,801,561 of NC_029780.3, forward strand.
AGTATGGACTATTATATATTGTTGGAAAGCTCTGGATGTCCACTTTCCAACGCCGTTGAGAGCGTGCCAATTGGAGTTCTATAGCTCCAGAAAATCTATTTCGAGTGCAGGGAGGTCAGATTCCAACAGCATCAGCAGTCCTTTTGTCAGCCTTTTTCAG
>NC_029780.3:90801871-90807004 GCF_000817695.3 Arachis duranensis
TGAAAACATCCCTAAAAGTAGCTTAAACTTACTAAAAACTACCTAAAAACAATGCCAAAAAGCGTATAAATTATCCGCTCATCAAGCTCCCATGTGTGCCATCTTAATGCTACTTCGAGTTATAAAATCTAAGTGATGAAGGAGAGCAACATCATCCATGGAAAGGGCACCATAAGGAGCAATCTGCTGGTCGACAAAGCCAATAGGGTCAAAATCAGGGGCATCCAGATTGAAAGGTTCAACGGTTCGAAGTCTTTTTGAGGGATGGACGGCTGAAGAGGAAACCACAGTAGCGGTGGAAGACTGTGGAGGATCCACTAAACGAACCCGAGGAGTCACGATCATTCTCCTCGGGCCAGGAGAACTCGGCACAGATGGCTTCAATGGGACCTGAGAAGACCCTTCCTCATTCACCCGGGCCGAGGTGTTTTGAGCTGCAGTAGCTTTTCTCACCTTTTTGAAGGCCTTCATCGCATCATTATTCTTGGCCATCTCTGAAAAAAGAAAAACGACAGTTTTATAGACTAAGAAAAAAGAAGAAAAGCAAAAACAAGAAATAGTACATATCAAGTAATACCCAAGGCATCTCGGACGAGGGAAGGGTCTCCCAAAGATTTTTTGGTATCCAGATGGGGAGGTTCCCCCCAAAGATCCTCCAAAACCGTCACAAAGGCCTGTTCGACCTCATCAAGCATTTTCCACGTATATCGGGATACTACTACATTCTGCTGCCAATACAAAGGGAAGGATGGCTCACCATTTGCTTCCAGAAAAAAGGGACGAGCTCCCTCAACAGCTTGAACCTTGAAAAAATAATTCTTGAAGTCCTTAAAGGACTCGTCATACATGGTAAAAACCTTATGTCCTTGTGCAGATCTAAAAGAAACCCACGAGGCCTTCTTTTTTGAAGAAATCCCGGGCTTAGTTAAAACAAACAAATAAAAGAAAAGAGTTTGAGAAGGGATAACATTCAATTCATGGCAAAGAAGTTAAAAAATCTTAATAAAGCCCCAGGAGTTTGGATGAAGGTAGGACGGAGCTACATTACACGACCACAACAAGTCGGTCTCAAACGAAGTAAAAGGAAAAGTGATGTCCAACTGGCTGAAGAAATAGTCGTAAGCATAAAAGAAAAGTCACTCCCCCTGGGTCAGGACAGGGAAGCAAACCCTCTCCTCGGAGTCAGGTGCCACCAACTCATAATTCTTCTCTTGATCCCTACTCTTACAGAGACGGTGATGTTTTCTAAGTTCCACACAGAATTTAGCATTGACTACAGAAACACACATCAAGACAAGGGAGTCCAACCAATCGGATATACCCTCAGGAACCTTAGAGGACGTCTCTACAATATTTTTGCGAGAAGACATAGCCAACTAGTCCTACAAACAAGAAAAGGAGATTGGATTACTAAAAACATCTCGGACGAAATCAAAAACAACTCATCCAGCATAGTCCAACACAGTACAAGCAGCAAAAGGAAACCCCAGGACCTACACCAAAAAGGTCCAGGGGCATCCTTTGGAGGCAATCAGGGAACAAAGATTTAGGAAAATCTACAAGGCTAAGGTCTCAACAAAAAAGAGAAACCCTTTCTCAGAAAGTAACATCCCAGAAAGAAAAAAGTTATTGCCACCAAAAGGCCATCAAGATAGCTCCATTCCAAATTCACAGTCTCAGTTTATCAGCAAAAGCAAAACAACGCGAAGAAAATCAAACAAGCCACCAAAAGAAAAAGTTCTTTTACGGGATTCATCAGTAAAAAAAGCCATTAGCACGACGAAAAACATCAAAAGAGCAATCTTCCGGAAAAATAAGCAGGTTCATGCAGTTCGTAAAACAAGCAGTATGAACCCTAGAACACAGAGGAACCATCTCAAAAGCAAGAAAAACCATCGAAACAATAAACAAGCAGGCGCACAGTGATACGAAAAGAATCAAACTTTCCAGCATTTATTTAAAGTAAAAATCAAAGCTTTATCAAAAAATCGAAGGTAAAGCAACGAAAAAAGTAAGGGAGCAGAGAGCAGAACCAACCTGGAAAAAGGAGAGAAGCTTTAAAAGGCTGAAAGGCGAAGCGATGAAAGACGTTCCTCGAAGCAAAAGCAGCAACAAACACCAAGCGCCGTCATAAGAGAAACGCAAAAACACAAATTTCAGACGAAAACAGAAGGGGAGAAAGAAAAGGTGAAGTTACAGCAAAGAAGCAAGAGAAGAGAAACCGTTTTTTGAAAAAGTTTAAGCGAACGAAGAAACGGAGCATTTAAAGAATTAATGAGGTTATTAAACCCTCGCGCATTCCCAAAGCAGGAGAGACGCACGTTTTCAAAGGAATAAAATTCAAAAGAAACGTTCCGCATTTAAAGGAGGACTCTACAGAGAAGAAATTGACAAAATGCTCGAGTTCGGCTTTACCCGGGAAGGTTCGAACTCCTAAAACTAAGACTCAACCTCCAAATAAAGACCGAACTCGAGTAGGGACACTATTCATACCCTAGGTCAAGATGTCCGACCCGTGAATGTTTAGCGACAAAGCGATCGATCTCCTTAGGTCAGATTATCCGACCTCTTCTCAAAGAGCTCAGACAAATCGACAGAAAAGCCCAGTAAAGGGCGCAAATAAGGAACACGACCCAAATCCAAAGGCAGCCCAAGCCTATAGAGATAAAGGGCAGTTCCCTTGAAGATAAGCTGACCCCACCCAATGATAAGATAAGATAAGATAATTAACTTATCTTATCTAAAAAGGTTAGCCCACACTATTATAAATACACTAGAGCACCCAAGTATAACTCATTCTTTGATTCTACTCAATACCTGCTTAATACCCTTGCTAACTTAAGCATCGGAGTCCCTTGCAGGTACCCCCCACCCTCCGAGGACGAAGGATCAGCACCATCATCAAATCGGACACCACAGCTCCGACCAGCTCAGAAGGTCTCTTCCGAGATTGACCTACAGTTTAAGATAACCCCCGGAACACTTCCCACCTTATAGTTTGCAATGTCTGCAAACCAGGGAGCTTGTTGGATTTGTAAAAGGTGTTCATCTGGAAAGCTTTCGTTCGCTGAATATGGAGCTTGGTCAGCTTCTTGTGATAATCTTGACAAATGGTCTACTACTTGGTTCTCATTCCCTTTCCTATCCCTTACTTCAATATCAAACTCTTGTAGCAGCAGCACCCACCTAATAAGCCTTGGCTTTGAATCCTGTTTAGACTTGAGATACTTGAGAGCAGCATGATCAGTATATACTATAACCTTTGAACCAATCAAGTATTGCCTAAATTTATCAAATGCATAAACAATTGCCCAAAGCTCTTTCTCAATGGTGGTATAATTTTTCTGTGCCTCATTCAACACTGTTCATACCCTGGGTCGAGCTGTCCGACCCCGGATGTTCGATAGACAAAGCGACCGACCTCTTCAGGTCAGGACAACCCGACCTCTTCCCAAAGAGCTCGGCCAAAGTCACCAGGAAAGCCCAAAAGAAGGGCCCAAATAGAGGAACACGCCCCAAATCCTAAGGCAGCCCAAGCCTACAGAGAAAAGGGCAGTTCCCTTAAAAGATAAGATGACCTCACTTAAAGATAAGATAAAAGATAAGATAAGATAACTAACTTATCTTATCCACAAGAAGGTCACATCTCACCATTATAAATACACTGGAGCACCCAGGTATAACTCAAACTCTGATTCTACTCAATACCTGTTTAATACCCTTGCTAACTTAAGCATCAGAGTCCCTTGCAGGTACCCCCCAAACCGCTGTACGCCTGCCGGACACGTAAGCTCCGACCAACACAGAAGATCTCGACCGAGATCGGCCTACAGTTTCAGGTAACCCTCGGAACATTGGCGCCGTTGCCGGGGAACCTGGAAGTCATCCCATCACCATGGCGGACGACCATGACAACGACCGCGATTCAGGTTTGGAAGATAGAACGCCGCACAAGAACGCGGATGCTATACTCAAAGATACTCTGAAACCCAACGGAGACAAAAATTCATCAAATCCGGAAGTGATAGAGGCGCTTCAAGATCGATTAAAGCAACTCGAGAAAGAAGCCCAACACCAACGCGAAAAAGAAGAGGATTTACATCGGGAGATAAGGCGATGCCAAGAATTAGAAGATAAGCTTCTAAAACTCGAAGCCGATCTCAAAACTAAAGCTACACGATCCACTCCAGAGGATAGCTCCCGCAAGGATCAAGATCCATTCACTAGGAAAATCATGAAAACCAAAATCCCAAAAGATTTTAAACTTCCGGATATGACTCTATATGACGGCACTTCAGACCCCAACCATCATCTCAGCAATTTCAGAAGTAGAATGTACCTTACTGACGCCTCGAATGCAGTTCGCTGCAAAGCCTTTCCAACAACTCTTACCAAGATAGCCATTAGATGGTTCGACAGCCTACCTCCCAAGCCATCTCAAGCTTCGACGACCTGGCCAAAAAGTTTCTAGCCAGATTTTGATGATTGAATTTTTGACGGTTTAGAATTTCACAAATGAATTCTCGTTGCAAGTATAGTTTCTAAACCAATCACTAATCCTTTCATACAAAAAGTTGTTTGTCACTAAAACAAACCCCTAAAATTTATAAACCGAAGTATTCAAACCTCGGGTCGTTCTCCCTAGGAATTACAATAAAGTGTCTTGTTATTGGTTATGAGTTATTTTGGGGTTTTGGATAAGAAGCATGAAAAGTAAATGGCAATGAAAATAAACTAACAACTATAAAAAGCTCTTGGCAAGGTATGAAAATTAGAAGTCCTATCCCAGTTATCCTTCTCAATTGTGATGAGAATTGTTTATTGCTACCACTTAGTTTACCCTTACTAAATAAAAGAAAGTCAAGTGGATGAATTGACTTGAGCCACAAGTTCTAGCCAACTCCCAAGGAAAGACTAGCTTTAGTGCACTCCAAACCAATTAGCAATCTCTCCAATTATCAATCAACTAAGGAATTAGATAACTCAAGTGTCACTAATTACTCTACTTAAGCCAAGAGGAACAAAATCTACACTAAAGCTAAAAGAGACATTTCAACAAACACATAAAGTGCCATAGAAGTAATCATTATTAAATGCAAGAATTAAAGGAATCTACAACTACAAAAACAAGAT
>NC_029780.3:90807168-90810586 GCF_000817695.3 Arachis duranensis
CTAATCCTAGAGAGAAGTAAGAGCTTCTCTCTCTAGAAACTAACTCTAACTACTAAACTATGCTAATGGTAACTAACATGTGTTTCCCTCTTCATTCCTTGGGTTAAATAGCATCAGAAATGAGTTGGATTGGGCCCACAAGGCTTTAGAATTCGCTGGCCACGTTTTGCTTTAAGTGAACCAGGTGGCAGCAATGGCGCATGCGCGTACTATGCGTTTGCGCGCCACCATACGTGTAGCAACTATGGCAAATCTTATATCGTTTCGAAGCCCCGGATGTTAGATTTCTAACCCAACTGAAACCGCATCATTTGAACCTCTGTAGCTCAAGTTATGGTCGTTTAAGTGCGAAGAGGTCGGCTTGACAGCTTTCTGGTTCTTTCATTTCTTCATGAGTTCTCCAACTTTTCATGCTTCTTTCTTCATTCCCTTGATCTAATCTTTGCCTCCTAAACCTTAAATCACTTAACAAACATACAAGGCATCTAATGGAACCAAGGTGAATTAGATTTAGCTATTTTAAGTCCTAAAAAGCATGTTTTCACGCTTAAGCACAATTAAAGGAGAATATACAAAACCATGCTATTTCATTGAATAAATGTGGGTAAAAGGCTATAAAATCCCCTAAATCAAGCACAAGATAAACCTTACAAATGGGGTTTATCAGATTTTCCATACAAAAAGATAAGGCTAAACACGCACCCAGCTTACTAGGAATCAAGCAAGGAGATCGGGAAAGCCTTCGTAACTACATGGAAAGATTCAACAAAATATGCATGGACATACAAAGTCCACCAACAGAAGCTGCCATTATGGGCCTCATAAATGGCCTACGAGAAGGACCGTTTAGCCAATCTATATCAAAGAAGTACCCTGCATCCCTGGACGAAGTACAAGAACGAGCGCAGAAGTACATCAACATGGAAGAGAATTCTCGACTTGGGGAAGCCTCGAGGTTCGGTTCTGCCTACCGAGATAAAGATAAAGAATCCAAGAAAAAGGAAGATCGCTCTGGGGAGAAAATAAAAAATATCATAAATACACCCCTCTTAGGGTATCCTTGGTAGATGTTTACAAAGAAGTCTTCCATACGGAAAAATTACCCCCAGCTCGGCCACTCAAAGGCAAAAGAGGAGGAGGAAATTGGAACGAATACTGTGAGTATCATCGAGTCCGAGGACATTCCACCAACGAATGCTTTGACTTGAAAAACGTCATAGAAAAATTAGTAAGGGAAGGAAAACTAGATCGGTTTTTGGCCAACCGGGACGAAGAGCCAAGAAAAAGAAGAAGGGATGAAGATGTCGGACGGTCTGAGCGATCACCCCGCACACCGGAGAGACACGTCCACGTGATACACGGCGGATTTGCGGGAGGAGGAATCTCCAAATCATCCCGCAAGCGACACCTCAAAGAAGTATACCATGTCGAAGGAAAGAAGGAGGCGCCAGACATTCCAGCAATCACGTTTACCAAAGAAGATGCATCTGGAATCATCTCAGGACACGACGATCCCATGGTCATCATAATCATACTGGCAAACATCAACCTCCACCGTACATTAATTGACTAAGGAAGCTCCGCCGACATCTTATTCAAAACTGCCTTCGACAAGCTCGGCTTAGAAGAAAAAGAGCTAAGAGCATACCCGAACAGCCTATTCGGACTTGGGGATACCCCAGTACAACGCTGGGATACATATCGTTACATACAACCTTCGGAAAAGGAAACCAATCCAGAACACTCAAGATAGACTACATCGTGGTCAACGTAAGCTCAGCCTACAATGCCTTAATAGGTCGGACAACGTTAAATCAACTCGGCGCAATAGTTTCAACTCCACATCTATATATGAAATTCCCAACTGCAGAAGGGATAGCTACAATAAAAGCAGATCAAAAGATGGCACGTCGCTGTTATAACGAAAGTCTAAACCTCCGAGGCGAAGGAGGAGAGTTCCACACAATCGAACTCGGTGGAGTTCAGAGACGAGAAGAACTCCGTCCACGGCCCAAAGGTGAAGTATAGAGAGTTCAGATCGGAGACACTTCGGATAAAACAACTAATATTGGCACGATCCTGAAAGGAGATGCAAAGGAATCACTAATATGGTTCCTACGAGATAATGTTGATCTCTTCGTATGGAAAGCTGCGACATGCTAGGCATAGATCCCAAACTAATGAGCCACAAGTTGGCAGTCTACTCGGGATCCCGGCCGGTACAACAAAGACAAAGAAAACTCGGGCCAGAACGGTCTCAGGCTGTAGAAGAATATGTACAAGCACTTCTAGAGGCAGGGTTCATAAGAGAAGTTAAGTACCCGCTATGGTTAGCAAACGTCGTCTTGGTGAGAAAGTCAAATGGAAAGCGGCGAATGTGCACCGACTACACCGACCTCAACAAAGCCTGCCCAAAAGACCCTTATCCACTCCCAAGCATCGACGCTCTAGTAGATGCCTCGTCAGGATATAAGTATCTTTCGTTCATAGACGCATACTCAGGGTACAACCAGATCCCAATGTATCCACCAGATCAAGAAAAAACCTCGTTTCTCACACCAAAAGCAAATTATTGCTACATCGTAATGCCTTTTGGCCTTAAGAACGCGGGAGCCACTTATCAAAGGCTAATGAATAAAGTCTTCTCAGACCACATCAGAAAAATCATGGAGCTCTACGTGGATGACATGTTGATAAAGACACGAAGTGAAGAGACATTACTGACCGACTTGGTTCAAGTGTTCGACACTGGTGCACGAAATTGCAATCACACTTTTGCAATCCCGCACAACTAACCAGCAAGTGCACTGGGTCGTCCAAGTAATACCTTGCGTGAGCAAGGGTCGATCCCACGGAGATTGTCGGCTTGAAGCAAGCTATGGTTATCTTGTAAATCTTAGTCAGGATATCAGAAATTATCAGGATTGATTGTGAAAAGCAAAAGAACATGAAATGATTACTTGTTTTGCAGTAATGGAGAATATGTTGAGGTTTGGAGATGCTCCATCTTCTGAATCTCTGCTTTCCTACTGTCTTCTTCTTCAAGCACGTAAGTCTCCTTCCATGGCAAGCTGTATGTAGGGTTTCACCGTTGTCAATGGCTACCTCCCATCCTCTCAGTGAAAACGATTGCATATGCTCTGTCACAGCACGCGGAATTCATCTGTCGGTTCTCGGTCAGGCCGGAATAGAATCCAATGATTCTTTTGCGTCTGTCACTAACGCCCCGCCTGCTAGGAGTCTGAAGCACGTCATAGTCATTCAATCATCGAATCCTACTCAGAATACCACAGACAAGGTTTAGACCTTCCGGATTCTCTTGAATGCCGCCATCAGTCTAGCTTATACCACGAAGATTCCGGGTTAAAGAACCCAAGAGATAACTACTTAATCTAAGGTAGAACGGAGGTGGTTGTCA
>NC_029780.3:90810617-90810978 GCF_000817695.3 Arachis duranensis
GTACACAAAGAAAACGTGTAAAGTGTCATGAGGTACTGATACAATGTCAAAAGATCCTATTAATAGTAAACTAGTAGCCTAAGGTGTACAGAAATGAGTAAATGACGTAAAAATCCACTTCTGGGTCCACTTGGTGTGTGCTTGGGCTGAACAATGAAGCATTTTCGTGTAGAGACCTTTTCTGGAGTTAAACGCCAGCTTTCATGCCAGTTTGGGCGTTTAACTCCAAGATTTATGCCAGTTCCAGCGTTAAACGCTGGAATTTCTGAGGCTGATTTGCCACGCCGGTTTGGGCCATCAAATCTTGGGCAAAGTATGGACTATCATATATTGCTGGAAAGCCCAGAATGTCTACTTTCCA
>NC_029780.3:90811562-90812904 GCF_000817695.3 Arachis duranensis
AAAGTCCCCAATTAGAGGTGTCCAGGGTTCTTAAGCACACTCTTGTTGCCTTGGATCACAACTTTATTTCTTTCCTTTTCCCTTTTTTTTTCACTGCTTTTTCTTGCTTCAAGAATCAATCTAATGATTTTTTTAGATCCTCAATAACAGTTCTCTTTTTCTTCCTTCTTTCAAGAGCCAACAATTTTTTTAACATTCTCAAAACAACAAATTCAAGAGACATATGCACTGTTCAAGAATTCATTCAGAAAGCAAAAAGTATTGTCACCACATCAAGCTAATTCAACTAGTTTCAAGGATAAATTTCGAAATCCTGTACTTCTTGTTCTTTTGTGATTAAAGCATTTTTCATTTAAGAGAGGTGATGGATTCATAGGACATTTATAACTTTAAGGCATAAAATTTCAATTTTATTAACTATGAATTAAGAACAAGACTCAAAAAATAGATATAAAATGAGACTAGAAAAACGAAAAATAAGAACAAAACAGAAGAAAATAAAAACGCAAAAACATAGGCTCCTAATGATAGAGGTTTTCACAGAGTTAGGACTCAACAACCTTGATTTTGAGAAGTGGATGCTCTCTCAACTTGAGAGGAGAGCTTTTGGCGTTTCAACTCTTGGAGTTCACGCCCTTGCTTCTCTTGTTCCTTCAGCAATTTGCAGAGCATGCAGTTCTGATTCTGCTGTTCTTCCTTCAGTTGCTCCAAAGTCTCTTGCAACTTTGTGATAGATGCTTCTAGGCTGGTCCAGTAGTCAATTCTTGGGAATTCAGGGAGGAATTCCTGCGCCCTCCTCTTGATAGAGTTGTCTTGCACTTGTCCTTCCATTGACTTCTTGGTGATTGGGTGTTCAATGGGTATGAACTCATCTACTCCCATCTTCACCCCAGCCTCTTTACAGAGCAAGGAGATCAAGCTTGGGTAAGCCAGTTTGGCTTCAGTGGAATTCTTATTTGCAATTGTGTAGATCTCACAAGCAATCACATGATGAACCTCCACTTCTTCCAAGCATAATGCAATGAATCATCACTGCTCTCTTGATGGTAACCTCAGAACGGTTGCTAGTGGGTAGTATGGAACGCCCAATAAAGTCTAGCCACCCTCTTGCGATTGGCTTGAGATCTCCCCTCTTGAGTTGGTTTGGGACACCCTTTGAATTGGTTATCCACTTAGTCCCAGGGAGGCATATGTCCTCTAGAACTTGATCCAACCCTTTATCTACTCTCACCATCCTCCTATTGAAGGAATCAGGATCATCTTGCAGTTGAGGTAGTTTGAAGATTTCTCTTATTTTGTCCAGATGGAAGTACATAACTTTCCCTCTGACCATGGTTCTGTA
>NC_029780.3:90813135-90814755 GCF_000817695.3 Arachis duranensis
GTTTATTTATAGAGTGGGGGGGAGAGATTTTCGAAAAAAAAGAAAAATTTGAAAGGAGATTTGAGGAGATATGGAAAGAAAGTGAAAGAATGGTGAGTTTTTTTTGAACAAAATTTGGGAATGATTTGAAGAATGATTTTAAATTTGAAAATTTGAAAGTGAATAATGAGAGATTGAAATGTATTTTTGTAGAAAAATATGGGTGAGAAAAGGAAAGTTTGAAAAAATCTGATTAGAAAACAAAATTGTGGTCCCCCCACCTTTCTGGCGTTAAACGCCCAGAATGGCACTCATTCTGGCGTTTAACGCCCAATTGGCACCCCTTTTGGGCGTTTAACGCCCAGCCAGGTGCCCTGGCTGGCGTTAAACGCCAGAAATCCTTTAGCACTGGGCGTTTTTCTGAACGCCCAGGATGCTGCACACCTGGCGTTTAAACGCCCAGAATGGTGCCCATTATGGCGTTTAACGCCCAAAATGGCACCATTCCTGGCGTTAAACGCCCAGAATGGTACCCATTCTGGCGTTTAACGCCCAAAATGCCCCTTATTGGCGTTTTTTCGCCAGTGAGCTCTTTTTCTCTGCTTTTTGAGCTGAATCCTTCTGTAACTCTGTGAATTCCTTCATTTTTGATATTTGCCTCTGTAAGAACTAATCATATAACCTCCTAATGACTGGGTTGCCTCCCAGTAAGCGCTTCTTTACTGTCTTTAGCTGGACCTTCGCTGAGAATCACTCAAGTCTCAGTTTTGAGTATTCCTGCTCAAAATTGCCTTCAAGATAATGCTTGATTCTCTGTCCATTAACAATGAACCTTTTGTCAGAATCAGTATCTTGAAGCTCAACATATCCATATGGTGACACTCCTGTAATCACATACGGACCCCTCCAACGGGATTTGAGTTTTCCTGGAAACAATCTGAGCCTAGAGTTGAGGAGCAGAACTTTTTGTCCTGGCTCAAAGACTCTGGTTGACAACTTCTTGTCATGCCATTTCTTTGCCTTTTCCTTATAAATTTTTGCATTTTCAAAGGCATTGAGTCTGAACTCCTCTAGCTCATTTAGCTGGAGCAGTCTTTTTTCACCAGCTAACTGTGCATCCATGTTTAGGAATCTGGTTGCCCAGTAAGCTTTATGTTCCAGTTCCACAGGCAAATGACAGGCCTTCCCATACACCAGTTGGTATGGAGAGGTTCCTATAGGAGTCTTGAATGCTGTTCTGTATGCCCACAGAGCATCATCCAAGCTCTTTGCCCAATCCTTTCTTCGGGCTATCACAGTCCGTTCCAGGATCCTCTTTAGTTCTCTGTTAGAGACTTCAGCTTGCCCATTTGTCTGTGGATGATACGAAGTTGCCACTTTGTGGCTAATTCCATATCTAACCATAGCAGAGTATAGCTGTTTATTGCATAAATGAGTGCCCCCGTCACTGATTAGCACTCTGGGAACACCAAATCTGCTGAAAATGATTTTCTGGAGGAATTTCAGTACGGTCTTGGTATCATTAGTGGGTGTAGCAATCGCCTCTACCCACTTAGATACATAGTCCACCGCCACCAGAATGTAAGTGTTTGAGTACGATGGTGGGAATGGACTCATGAAGTCAATTCCCCATACATCAAA
>NC_029780.3:90815134-90815908 GCF_000817695.3 Arachis duranensis
TTTAAGAGCAGCATGGTCAGTGTACACAACCACTTTGGATCCCACTAGATAGGATCTAAACTTGTCAATGGCATAGACCACTGTAAGTAACTCTTTTTCTGTGGTTGTGTAGTTCTTCTGTGCATCATTTAGAACACGGTTGGCATAGTAAATGACGTGCAGAAGCTTGTTATGCCTCTGTCCCAACACTGCACCAATGGCATGGTCACTGGCATCACACATTAGTTCAAATGACAATGTCCAATCTGGTGCAGAGATAACTGGTGCTGTGACCAACTTAGCTTTCAGGGTCTCAAATGCCTGCAGACATTGTGTGTCAAACACAAATGGTGTGTCAGCAGTTAACAGGTTACTCAAAGGTTTTGTAATTTTCGAAAAATCCTTTATAAACCTTATGTAGAATCCTGCATGCCCCAGAAAGCTTCTGATTGCCTTAACATTGGCAGGTGGTGGTAATTTTTCAATTACCTCTACCTTTGCCTTATCCACCTCTATTCCCCTGCTTGAAATCTTGTGTCCAAGGACAATTCCTTCAGTCACCATAAAGTGACATTTCTCCCAGTTTAAAACCAGGTTAGTCTCTTGGCATCTTTTCAAGACAAGTGCTAGGTGATTAAGACAGGAGCTAAATGAGTCTCCATATACTGAAAAGTCATCCATGAAGACTTCCAGAAATTTCTCTACCATATCTGAGAAGATAGAGAGCATGCACCTCTGAAAGGTTGCAGGTGCATTGCACAGACCAAAAGGCATCCTTCTGTAGGCAAATACTCC
>NC_029780.3:90820664-90824998 GCF_000817695.3 Arachis duranensis
CACAGAAAAATACACAAACTCATAGTAAAGTCCAGAAAAGTGAATTTTAGCTAAAAACTAATAAAAATATACTAAAAACTAACTAGATTATACTAAAAACATACTAAAAACAATGACAAAAAGCATACAAATTATCCGCTCATCAGACACCATACGAAAGTATGGCATGCGACTCAACCCAGCTAAATGCACCTTCGCAGTGGAAGCAGGTAAATTCTTGGGCTTTCTGCTAACACAAAGAGGAATCGAGGCAAATCCAGATAAATGACAGGCCATACTCAACATGAAGAGCCCAACCTGCGTCAAAGAGGTACAACAACTCAATGGGAGATTGGCAGCCTTGTCCAGATTCCTAGCAGGGTCAGTAATAAGATCCCTCCCCTTCTACGCTACCTTAAGGAAGGGAAAGAACTTCGAGTGGACAACGGAATGTGAACAAGCCTTCCGAGACTTCAAAGAATTCTTGGGATGACCACCTATCCTATCTTGACCACAAGAGGGAGAACCACTCACACTGTACCTCGCAGTAGGAAGTCGGGCAATAGCCTCAGCACTAATTAGAGAAGACGAAGGGGGACAACAACCCGTCTACTTCATTAGTAAAGCACTACAGGGGTCAGAGCCGAACTACCAAAAAATAGAGAAGTTTGCCTACGCTCTGATACTCACATCCCGACGACTTCGCCCGTACTTCCAAGCGCATACCATTAAAGTTCGGACCAACCAGCCCATAAAAGGGATATTGCAGAAAACAGATCAAGCAGGAAGAATCCTACAGTGGGCAATTGAGTTGTCCGAGTTCGACCTCCAATACGAGGCGCGGACAGCCATTAAATCACAATACCTAGCTGACTTCATCGCAGAATTCACAGACACCCCGAAAATCCCCATAGAGTGGGATATATACGTGGACGGTTCCTCGAATAAAACCGAAAGTGGTGCAGGTGTGATAATCAAAAGCAACCAAGGAACCCAACTTGAGCTTTCCCTTAAATTCAAATTACCGGCCTCAAACAACCAGGCAGAATACGAAGCGTTATTAGCTGGTTTGAAGCTGGCTATGGAGGTTAGAGCTCAGAAACTCAACATCTATAGTGACTCACAAGTCATTACCTCACAAATAACGGGAAGCTACCAAGCCAAAGATCCTACAATAAAAAAATATTTGGATAGAACCAAAGAACAGCTCGGACAACTAGGGGAATATAGGATCTGCCATATACCCCGCGAGCAAAATGCCCGAGCTGACGCACTCTCAAAATTAGCCAGCACCAAACCAGGGGGCAACAATAGAAGCCTCATCCAGGAAATACTATAGAACCCATCAATATCGGTAGAAGAAAAAGTCCTAGCCATAACAGGTCGGGATCAAGGATGGATGACCTCCATAATTAACTACCTCAAAACAGAAGCGCTCCCTACAGATGAAAAGGAGGCAAAGAGGTTGAAAAGGGAGGCACAGTACGATATTATCATAAACAACACCCTGTACAAAAGAGGGATATCAATACCATTGTTAAAATGCATACCGACCTCCAGTACAAAGGAAGTCCTGGAGGAAGTACATAGCGGCATTTGTGGTAATCATCTCGGAGCACAAGCTCTCACCAAAAAGGTACTTCAGGTGGGATTCTATTGGCCAACTCTACAAAAAGAAGCTACATAATTTGTAAGGACATGTCCACCATGTCAGAAGCATGCCAACTTTCACATCGCCCCACCGGAAAAACTCATCAGCGTGACCTCACCCTGGCCATTTGCAAAATGGGGACTCGATCTTCTCGGACCCTTCCCACAGGGATTGGGACAAGTAAAATTCCTCATAGTAGGAGTAGATTATTTCACAAAATGGATCGAGGCAGAACCCCTAGCCAACGCCACTGCCCAAAGAAGCCGAAAATTCCTATATAGGAACATCATTACAAGGTTCGGGGTCCCGTACTCCATCACCACAGACAATGGCACCCAATTCACAAATGCAAGCTTTAGAAAACTAGTGGCCGACCTGAATATAAAACACTAGTTCATCTCCGTTGAACATCCCCAAGCCAATGGACAAGCCGAAGCGGCCAACAAAGTCATATTGGCCGGGCTGAAACGGAGATTGCAAGAAGCAAAGGGGGCTTGGGCCGAGAAACTTCCACAAGTCCTATGGGTGTATCGAACAACCCCCCATTCTACCACGAACGAATCACCATTTCAATTAGCATACAGAGTGAAGGCAATGATTCCAATAGAAGTCGAGGAAGGGTCTCCCTGAGTAGTCCACTACAATGAACAAACCAATTCTCAACTTCAAATAGAAGAACTTGACCTACTCCCGGAAATCCAAGAAAGAGCTCGGATCAGAGAAGAAGCACTAAAGCGGCGAATGGCTTCCAAGTACAATCAAAAGGTAGTGCCAAGAGGTTTCGCTAAGAATGATCTCATCTTAATCCGAAATGATATTGGAACAACTCAACCCGGAGAAGGAAAGCTGGTAGCCAACTGGAAAGGACCCTACCGAGTCACAGAAGTACTTGGGAAGGGCTACTACAGACTGTCCGAACTCGAAGGACGAGAACTCCCCAGATCATGGCACGCCTGTAACCTAAGAAGGTACTATAGCTAGGAAAGGTAAAAGATCTCATCACAAGACGCACTCTTTTTCCTGAAAAGGTTTTTTAATGAGGCGTCAAGATTGAGATTTAATCCGACTTAAGGGTACGAGAACTCCCGCCTGTATATATTTGCACTATTCTTTAAATAAAAGTACATTTCAGATATTCTACAAATTCCCAAGACGCATTAATCTGAAGCATTCATCGTCCGATTATAAAGCAACGGATCGACAGAAAGTGAAGAATAGATTCACTGTACGATCTCAATAGGAATGATCGACCGACAAAGGTGAAAACGCGATTCACCTAAAGGACGACCAAACCGGGACAGAAACCACCATCTACAAATCGGCAAAGATGAACACAGAATAATGCAAGAAGTTATCGAAAGCGATTGGTGCACGAAATTGCAATCACACTTCTGCAATTCCGCACAACTAACCAGCAAGTGCACTAGGTCGTCCAAGTAATACCTTACGTGAGTAAGGGTCGATCCCACGGTGATTGTCGGCTTGAAGCAAGGTATGGTTATCTTGTAACTCTTAGTCAGGATATCAATAATTATCAGGGTTGATTGTAAAAAGTAAAAGAACATGAAACAATTACTTGTTTGCAGTAATGGAGAACAGGTTGAGGTTTTGGAGATGCTCTATCTTCTGGATCTTTGCTTTCCTACTGTCTTCTTCTTCAAGCACGCAAGGCTCCTTCCATGGCAAGCTGTATGTAGGGTTTCACCGTTGTCAATGGCTACCTCCCATACTCTCAGTGAAAATGTTCAACGCGCTCTGTCACAGCACGGCTAATCATCTGTCGGTTCTCAATCAGGTTGGAATAGAATCCAGTGATTCTTTTGCGTCTGTCACTAACGCCCAGCCTGAAAAACAGTAGTAATTGCATTAATCCATCAAGACACAACAGAGCTCCTCACCCCCAACCATGGGGTTTAGAGACTCATGCTGTAGAAGATACAATGAGAAATGTGTAAAGTGTCATCCGGTCTAGATACAATGTCAAAAGATCCTATTAATAGTGAACTAGTAACCTAGGGTATACATAAATGAGTAAATGACGCAAAAATCCACTTCCGGGGTCCACTTAGTGTGTGCTTGGGCTGAGCATTGAAGCTTTCATGTGTAGATACTTTTTCTGGAGTTAAACGCCAGCTTTTATGCCAGTTTGGGCGTTTAACTCCAAATTTTATGCCAGTTCCAGCGTTAAACGCTGGGAATTCTGAAGCTGATTTGTAACGCCAGTTTGGGCCATCAAATCTCAGGCAAAGTATGGACTATTATACATTTCTGGAAAGCCCAGGATGTCTACTTTCTAACGCCGCTGAGAGCGCGCCAATTAGGCTTCTGTAGCTCCAGAAAATCCACTTCGAGTGCAGGGAGGTCAGAATCCAACAGCATCTGCAGTCCTTTTCAGCCTCTGAATCAGATTTTTGCTCAGGACACTCAATTTCAGCCAGAAAATACCTGAAATCTCAAAAAAACACACAAACTCATAGTAAAGTCCAGAAAAGTGAATTTTAACTAAAAACTAATAAAAAATATAATAAAAACTAACTAAAATATACTAAAAACATACTAAAAACAATGCCAAAAAGCGTATAAATTATCCGCTCATCACGACACCAAACATAAATTGTTGCTTGTCCCCAAGCAACTGAAAATCAAGATAGAATAAAAAGAAGAGAATATACTATAGACACCA
This sequence comes from Arachis duranensis, assembly GCF_000817695.3. Lineage (NCBI taxonomy): Eukaryota > Viridiplantae > Streptophyta > Magnoliopsida > Fabales > Fabaceae > Arachis > Arachis duranensis. Next base: position 90,824,978 of record NC_029780.3, read on the forward strand.
AAATATCAAGGAAACTTAGCT
>NC_029780.3:90825902-90829031 GCF_000817695.3 Arachis duranensis
TCTTGCATTTGTCCTTCCATTGACTTCTTGGTGATTGGATGTTCAATTGGGATGAATTCATCTACTCCCATCCTCACCCCAGCATCTTTACATAGCAAAGAGATTAAGCTTGGGTAAGCCAGTTTGGCTTCGGTGGAATTCTTGTTTGCAATTGTGTAGATCTCACAAGCAATCAGATGATGAACCTCCACTTTTTTTCCAAGCATAATGCAATGAATCATTATTGCTCTCTTGATGGTGACCTCAGAACGGTTGCTAGTGGGCAATATGGAATGCCCAATAAAGTCTAGCCAGCCTCTTGCAATTGGTTTGAGGTCTCCCGTCTTGAGTTGGTTTGGGACACCTTTTGAATTGGTTATCCACTTAGTTTCTGGGAGGCAAATGTCCTCTAAAACTTGATCCAACTCCTTATCTGCTCTCACCATTCTCCTATTGATCCAACCCCTTATCTGCTCTCACCATTCTTCTATTAAAGGATTCAGGATCATCTTGCAGTTGAGGCAATTTGAAGACCTCTCTTATTTTGTCCAGATGGAAGTAGATAACTTTCCCTCTGACCATGGTTCTGTAAGTATGGAAAGCAGTTCCAGTCATTCTCTGCTTATCTGTCAGCCACAGATTTAAGTAGAATTCCTGAACCATATTTCTTCCAACCTTTATCTCAGGATTGGTTATAACTTCCCATCTTCTGTTTCGAATTTGCTCTTGGATCCCCGGATATTCATCTTCTTTTAGATCGAATTTGACTTCCGGGATCACTGAGCTCAGACCCATTATTTTGTGATAATGGTCTTCATGTTCTTTGGTTAAGAACTTCTCTTGATTCCAAAGACTCTTTGGATTATTCTCTTTCTTGCCTCTTAAATTGGTTTGTTTTCCCTTAGGAGCCATGATCTTGATGATTCTTTGCTTAGTGATCACGGAAAAGCACACCAAACTTAGAGGTTTGCTTGTCCTCAAGCAAAAGAAAGGAAAGAGGGGAGAGAGGAGGAGAGCAAATTCGAATGGTGGGGAGAAAGGGGTGGCCGAACGTGTATTTATAAGGGAGGGGGAGAGATTTCGAAAATTTTGAAGGAGATTTGAGAAGAAATGGAAAGAATTTGAAAAAATTTTGAGTTTTTGAAGAAGATTTGGGAAGGATTTAAGAGAGATTTGAAGAATGATTTTAATTTTTGAAAATTTGAAGGTGAATGATGAAAGTTTGAAATGTGTTTATGTAGAAAATTATGGATCAAAATAGGAAAGTTTGAAAAAAATTTGATTAGAAAGCGAAATCTCCGTCCCCCACCTTTCTGGCGTTAAACGCCCAGAATGGTATCCATTTTGGCGTTTAACGCCCAAATGCTGGCCATTGTGGGCGTTTAACGCCCAGCCAGGTACCCTGGCTGGCGTTAAACGCTAGAATCCCCTTCATCACTGGGCATTTTGCTAAATGCCCAAGATGCTGCACACCTGGCGTTAAACGCCCAAAATGGTGCCCATTCTAGCGTTTAACGCCCAAAATGGCACCTTTACTGGCGTTAAACGCCCAAAATGGTGCCCATTCTGGCGTTTAACGCCCAAAGTACCCTTTACTGGCGTTTTTTCACCAGCAAGCTCTTTTTCTCTGCTTTTTGTACTGAATCCTTCTGTAACTCTGTGAATTCCTTCAATTTTGATATTTGCCCTTTGAGAATATATATCAAACTTTGATTAAACAAAACAGATAACCTGCTAATGACTGGGTTGCCTCTCAGCAAGTGCTTCTTTATTGTCTTTAGCTGGACATTCACTGAGGATCATTCAAGCCTCAGTTTTGAGCATTCTTGCTCAAAATTGCTTTCAAGATAATGCTTGATCCTCTGTCCATTAACAATGAACTTTTTGTCAGAATCAGTATCCTGAAGCTCAACATATCCATATGGTGACACTCCTGTAATCACATACGGACCCCTCCACCGGGATTTAAATTTTCCTGGGAACAATCTGAGCCTAAAGTTGAAGAGCAGAACTTTTTGTCCTGGCTCAAAGACTCTGGATGACAACTTCTTGTCATGCCACTTCTTTGCCATTTCCTTATAAATCTTCGCATTTTCAAAGGCACTGAGTCTAAATTCATCTAGCTCATTTAGCTGGAGCAATCTTTTTTCACCAGCTAACTTAGCATCCAGGTTTAGGAATCTGGTTGCCCAGTAGGCTTTATGTTCCAGTTCCACGGGCAGATGACAGGCCTTGCCATACACAAGTTGGTATGGAGAGATTCCTATTGGAGTCTTGAAAGCTGTTCTGTATGCCCACAGAGCATCATACAAGCTCTTTGCCCAATCCTTTCTACGGGCAATTACAGTCCGTTCTAGGATTCTTTTTAGCTCTCTGTTAGAGACTTCAGCTTGCCCATTTGTCTGTGGATGATACGGGGTTGCCACTTTGTGGCTAATTCCATATCGAACCATAGCAGAGTAAAGCTGTTTATTGCAGAAATGAGTACCCCCATCACTGATTAGGACTCTGGGAACACCAAATCTGCTGAAGATGTGTTTCTGGAGGAATTTCAGCACGGTCTTAGTATCATAGTGGGTGTAGCAATTGCTTCTACCCACTTAGATACATAGTCCACTGCCACCAGAATGTAAGTGTTTGAGTATGATGGTGGGAACGGACCCATGAAGTTAATCCCCCATACATCAAACAATTCAATCTCTAAGATCTCTTGTTGAGGCATGGCGTATCCATGAGGTAAGTTACCAGCTCTTGGCAGCTGTCACAGTTACGCACAAACTCTCGGGCATCTCTATAGAGAGTAGGCCAGTAGAAGCCACATTGGAGGACCTTAGTGGCTGTTCGCTCACTTCCAAAATGTCCCCCATACTGTGATCCATGGCAGTGCCATAGGATCCTTTGTGCTTCCTCTCTGGGTACACATCTGCGGATCATTCCGTCTGTACGTCTCTCAAAGAGATATGGCTCATCCCATAGGTAGTACTTGGCATCTGAAATTAATTTCTTTCTTTGCACCCTACTGTACTCCTGGGGTACGAACCTCACAGCTTTGTAATTTGCAATGTCTGCAAACCATGGAGCTTCCTGAATGGCAAAGAGTTGCTCATCTGGGAAAGTCTCAGAGATCTCAGTAGAAGGGAGGGACGCCCT
>NC_029780.3:90829173-90829562 GCF_000817695.3 Arachis duranensis
CTGGGTTTTGAATCCTGCTTTGTGAGTAAGTATTTAAGAGCAGCATGGTCAGTGTACACAATCACTTTTAATCCTACTAAATAAGATCTGAACTTGTCAATGGCATAGACCACTACAAGTAACTCTTTTTCTGTGGTTGTGTAATTCTTCTGTGCATCATTTAGAACACGGATGGTGTAATAAATGACATGCAGAAGCTTGTTATGCCTCTGTCCCAACACTGCACCAATGGCATGGTCACTGGCATCACACATTAGTTCGAATGGCAATGTCTAGTCTGGTGCAGAGATGACTGGTGCTGTGACCAGCTTAGCTTTTAGGGTCTCAAATGCCTGCAGACACTGTGTGTCAAACACAAATGGTGTGTCAGCAGCTAGCAGGTTGCTCAG
>NC_029780.3:90829694-90833383 GCF_000817695.3 Arachis duranensis
TGAAAGGTTGCAGGTGCATTGCACAGACCAAAAGGCATCCTTCTGTAGGCAAACACGCCAGAAGGGCAAGTGAATGCTGTTTTCTCTTGGTCCTGAGGATCTACTGCAATTTGGTTGTAGCCTGAATAACCATCCAAAAAGCAGTAATAATCATGGCCAGCTAGTCTTTCTAGCATTTGGTCTATGAATGGTAAAGGAAAATGATCCTTTCTGGTTGCTGTATTGAGCCTTCTGTAGTCAATACACATACGCCACCCTGTGACTGTTCTTGTTGGAACTAGTTCATTTTTTGCCACCCTGTGACTGTTCTTGTAGGAACCAGTTCATTTTTTTCATTATGAACCACTGTCATGCCTCCCTTCTTAGGGACGACTTGGACAGGGCTTACCCAGGGGCTATCAGAAATAGGATAAATAATTCCAGCCTCTAGTAATTTAGTGACCTCTTTCTGCACCACCTCCTTCATGGCTGGATTTAGCCGCCTTTGTGGTTGGACCACTGGTTTGGCATTATCCTCCAATAGGATCTTGTGCATGCATCTTGCTGGGCTAATGCCCTTAAGATCACTTATGGACCACCCAAGAGCTGTCTTGTGTGTCCTTTAGCACTTGAATCAGTGCTTCCTCTTCCTGTGGATTTAAAGCAGAGCTTATGATTACATGAAAGGTATCACCTTCTCCCAGAAATGCATATTTCAGGGATGGTGGTAATGGTTTGAGCTCGAGTTTGGGAGGTTTCTCCTCTTCCTGAGGGATTTTCAGAGGTTCTATTATTCTCTCTGATTCCTCCAAATCAGGCTGAACATCTTTAAAGATGTCCCCTAGCTCTGATTCGAGACTCTCAGTCATATTGATCTCTTCCACCAAAGAGTCAATGATGTCAGCGCCCATGCAGTCATTTGATGTGTCTGGATACTGCAAAGCTTTTATAGAATTCAACTTGAACTCATCCTCATTGACTCTCAGGGTTACTTCCCCTTTTTGTACATCAATGAGAGTTCGTCCAGTTGCTAGGAAAGGTCTTCCTAGAATGAGAGTTGCACTCTTGTGCTCCTCCATTTCCAGCACTACAAAGTCAGTTGGAAAGGCGAATGGCCCAACCTTGACAATTATGTCCTCAATTATGCCTGATGGATATTTAATGGAGCCATCAACAAGTTGGAGGCATATCCGGGTTGGTTTGACCTCTTCAGTTAACCCAAGCTTTCTGATAGTGGATGCAGGTATTAGATTGATGCTTGCTCCAAGGTCACACAGGGCTGTCTTAGTGCAAGCACCTTCTAATATGCATGGCATCATAAAGCTTCCTGGATCTTGAAGCTTTTCTGGTAAGCTTTTCAGAATGACTGCACTGTATTCTTCAGTGAGAAATACTTTTTCGATTTCTCTCCAATCCTTCTTATGACTTAAGATCTCTTTCATGAACTTAGCATAAGAAGGTATTTGCTCAAGTGCCTTTGCAAACGGAATCTTTATTTCAAGAGTCCTTAGATAGTCTGCAAAGCGGGCAAATTGCTTATCCTGTTCCGCTTGGCGGAGTTTCTGAGGATAAGGCATCTTGGCTTTATATTCTTCAACCTTAGTTGCTGCAGGTTTATTCCTTACAGAGGTGGTTGAAGAAGCCTTTTTAGAGGGGTTGCTACCAGCACTCTCAGGTGTCTGATTCCCCATTGGCATTTGAACGCCAGGATTGGGTGAAGAATGGGCGTTTAACGCCAACTTTTCCCCCTTTTCTGGCGTTTGAACGCCAGAACTGGGCAAGGAATGGGCGTTTAACGCCAGCTTTTCCCCCTTTTCTAGCGTTTGAACGCCAAGAGTATTCCTCTCTGGGCTCTTACTGTCCTCAGAGGGATTTTGGACAGTGGTTTGGTCATCCTCTGTCAAATGTTCCTTTCTTGGCTTTTTGCTACTTTGAGCAGTGTTATTCAATGTCTTCCCACTCCTCAATTGAACTGCTTGGCATTCTTCTGTTATCTGTTTAGATAACTGCTGTTTTGTCTGATTCAACTGCGATTCTATGTTCTTGTTAGCAATTTTAGTCTCTTGGAGCATCTCTTTAAATTCTGCTAACTATTTTGTCATTAGGTGTAATTGCTGATTAAGCTCAACAATTTGTTCTTGAGGATTAGGATCAGTGGCTACTGCCATAACTTCTTCTTTTGTAGAGGACTCACTGCTAGAGTACAAATGTTAATTTCTAGCAACAGTATCTATAGGCTCTTGAGCCTCTTTAATCGTCTTCCTTATATGTATAGATCCACCAGCTGAGTGGTCTAGAGACATCTGAGCTTTTTCTGTAAGCCCATAGTAGAAGATGTCTAACTGCACCAACTCTGAAAACATTTCAGAGGGGAATTTTCTTAGCATACCTCTATACCTCTCCCAGGCATTATAAAGGGATTCATTATCCTCTTGTTTAAAGCCTTGGATGTCCAGCCTTAGCTGTGTCATCCTTTTTGGAGGGTAAAATTGATTCAGGAATTTGTCTGATAACTGTCTTCATGTCTTTATGCTTGCTGTAGGTTGGTTATTCAACCACCTCTTGGCTTGATCTTTTACAGCAAATGGAAACAGTAATAGTCTGTAGACATCCTGATCCACCTCTTTATCATGTACTGTGTCAGCAATTTGTAAGAACTGTGCCAGAAACTCAGTAGGTTCTTCCCGTGGAAGACCGGAATACTGGCAATTTTGCTGCACCATGATAATGAGTTGAGGATTTAAATCAAAGCTACTTGCTTTGATGGGAGGTATACAGATGCTACTCGCATATGCAGCTGTAATGGGGTTAGCATATGACCCCAGAGTCCTTCTGGACTGCTCAATTCCACTTAGGTCCATGATGGAGAAAGGGAAATGATCTGGATTGCAAGTAGATTATTTTTTATTTTTTATTTTTTTTAGCCGAAAATATAAAATAAAATCAATGGAAAATAGAAAAAAAATTCGAAAACCAAAATAGAATAAAATCAAAGCAAATTGAAAACTAAATTAAAAAGATTTTGGAATTAGCAATTAAAAAGATATGATTGAAAATTTGTTTTGAAAAAGATTTGATTTTTTTTGAAATGAGGAGAGAGAAAAACAACAAAATGACACCAAACTTAGAATTTTTTAAAAAACATCAACACAAATTTTCGAAAACATAAAGGAAAACACAAAGAGGACACCAAACTTAGAATTTTTAAAGATCAAAAAGGGATTAAGGACATGCAAATTCGAAAATTAAAAGAAAAACAAAAGCATGCAATTGACACCAAACTTAAAATATGAAACTACACTCAAATAAAAGACTCTAAACCAACAAAAATAAAGCAGTCCTAATCTAAGCAACAAGATGAACCGTCAGTTGTCCAAACTCGAACAATCCCCGGCAACGGCACCAAAAACTTGGTGCACGAAATTGCAATCACACTTCTGCAATTCCGCACAACTAACCAGCAAGTGCACTGGGTCGTCCAAGTAATACCTTACGTGAGTAAGGGTCGATCCCACGGAGATTGTCGACTTGAAGCAAGCTATGGTTATTTTGTAACTCTTAGTCAGGATATCAATAATTATCAGGGTTGATTGTAAAAAGTAAAAGAACATGAAACAATTACTTGTTTTGCAGTAATGGAGAACAGGTTGAGGTTTTGGAGATGCTCTATCTTCTGGATCTCTGCTTTCCTACTGTCTTCTTCTTCAAGA